>NC_056728.1:1919201524-1919389024 GCF_019279795.1 Protopterus annectens | reverse complement strand
GAGGGATGGATTCATAACCCAGAGGCTCCCTTCACTCTGGAATAAAATTGTTAAGAGAAAAAGTTTTAAAACATACTGTTATTTGTCTTTTTCCTCTTCTTGCAAAGTGAACATGTTATTTATTGGGATATGCCTATCAAAGATGGGCCTCATCTGTGAACAAAATGCAGCATTGCTTATGAACCTGAATAATAACTGTTTTCTGCATTTCAGAATAAAGAGACTTGGTTATAGCTTGGTGAAGCCTGGGATAAGGACACATGGCTGAGTAAGAGTTAATTTACTGAAGCAGGCTGTGTGTCCTGGAAAATTTGAGCTACCATTGTTGAACTGAACATTCTGTACTTCTTGAACATTCTGTACTAACTGTTGGTTTGAGGTAATTTGTGATAAACATGTTTATCCTATATGTTTTTCATAGCCAACTGTTAACGGTCAGAAATGTAACAAAAAGTTGTTTTGCTTGCAGTATAAAAGTTGATGTCAGTAAACAAGTTGACCAGAGGAGATCATCTTGGCCAGCATGCTGTGTAATCTGGTTAGCTGCTAATAAAGAAGTTTTTTCATCACCTGAAGCAGATGCGACTCGTTTGAATTTTTCTTTTGACATTTTGGTCCGTCGGACCGGAAACCTGTACGAAGATACTGATCAGACCGACAGAGAGACAGAAAAACGTGTGCAGGTGAGGGTTTCTCATCTTAAGATTCCCTCGACTGAAAGCCCTCTGACTGATTTGTCATTGAAAGGAGGCCGGCCGCTGTCTGTTCCCAAAAGGGAAAACAGAGTCTCATCTGGTTCAGGTAGGATGAAAAATAAATTTTCTTTTAATTTAATTTAACCTTGTCGACAAGGGTTTTATTTGTAGTTGAGGGTGGGTAGGATTACTTGTTAAGATTCTTTTGTTAGGATCACCCATTAAGATAGCCCAATTTTATCATAAGCCCTGTAAAATAACTTTGATACAGTCCTAAAATAAGAAATCTAAGGGAAACATGGGTTTGAGTTGCTGCAAGTGTGAGAGTGATGCCTGTTTAAATGTTGATGCTAAGTATATGAAAGGTTTAAACAAAAATAATGTTAAATTTTTGAAAAAGTAGAAGTTGAAATATGATTTTGATGGTACCCTGAATAAGAATGCCTGTGCAAAATTGGTTAGAGATTTGAAAAGAGATGCGGGAACTAGAAATAAAAAACAAAGACAATTGGGATTTCCCCAAGCACAAAAATGGTTAGAAGAAGCAAATAAACGAGCTATAAAAGAAAAAATAAATCAAAAGGGATCACTGGTGCCAAGTGGAAAAGTAGCTTTATTTTTAGATAAGGAGGATGAGCATACAGTTTGTGCGGTACAAAGGCAGGCAACTGCCCCACCGTATGGGGAAATTGCTGCTGCCGTACCGCCGGAACCTCCTCAATATCATTCTGAAGATGTGGGATCTGTACAGCAGGGTGGGTTATTGGCTGCTCAAGGAAACGTTGTGACCCCTCCAATTTACCCGCAAATTCCCATAGTACCCAAGGTTGCTTTGCAACAGGTAGACCAATGTATGCAGTTAAGGTCAGGACCAGCAGGGCAAGGACGTTGGGCCATTAAACTTTCTGACTACTCAGAAGCTCTTCCCTTAATACAAGTTACAAACCCACAAGCAGGGGATGTTGGACAAGAGCCAACTATTTTAGTTTATTGTCCCTAGGCTAGAGAGGATATAAAACGAGCTGCAGATGGTATTCCTCATCCCAAGGTTAATTTTAAAAAGTTTTCTGAGGACATAGTTGGTATGCATTTAAGTTATCTAAATGGTTTAGAAGTAAAAGAAGTAGTGAGACAAATCCGGGGTCCAGATTGGCACTTAGTTTGTGGTACTTGGACATGTAAGGCAGATGACGGCACTACATTAAAGCATAATTCTGGGGCGTTAGACACGCGAGTCACTGATCTGTTAAAGAGAATTTCTGATAAGTGGTGTCCAAGAGCAGATTGGACAGTAATAAATCAGTGCATCCAAAATGATGAATCTGTAGATCACTATATTGTAAGATTGACAGAAGTGTTCAATAACCATTGTGGAATGATGATTACACAGGATCAGACTAATGATAGTCCGTATGAACAGCAATTGAAAAATGCTTTTCTTAGGGGTTGTAGGGCTCCAATAAGTAGTTTTATAACTAAGCATATGGTAGATCATAGAACATGTAGACTGCAACTTTTGTTTGAATATGCACGGCATGCTGAGCGACATTTCAATTTAAAAAACAAAAAGAAAGTACAAGTGTTAGCAGTAGGGGATGATGGTGGTATATTCTTGGTACAGGACCAAAGGGGGCAAGGGCGCCGTGGTTGCATAAAAAAACATGGGGGCCCGAAATGGGACACGTTAAATAAACTGGGTGGACATTCAGAGAAATATGAGGGGAGGTTGAAACGTGGAGAATGTTTTAAGTGCGGTAGACGTGGGCACTTCGCTGCTGACTGTGAAGAGTGGCAACATCCCCCACAGCTTATGAACAAGGGCTCCGCATGACTATATGATAGTAAAGGAAGGCGCCAAATTCATTATTGTGATTATTGTAGAGAAGAAGAAAGTGAGAATGATTGTGATGATGATGAGGCAGACACTCTCTGTGATGAATGTCAGAACACTCAGACGGAAGGGCCGGGTTGTGACTGTGAAGTCATAAACCTGGCAAATTTGGGTATTGCTATGCATCTAGATCAAAAACCCATGATAGAGTTTTTGGTTGAGGGACAGAAAGTGGAGTTTTTATGTGATTCAGGTGCATCGCGTACACTTTTGGGTCCAGCAGTTCTGCCCCCGAACTGCGAGACAGTTGAGTTTGTCCTTGTGAAAGCGGCAAACGGGAAAATCTAGAAGGAACCACTGTCTCATCCTCTATTGTTCACAGATCCACAAACAAACCAAACTGTTAGGTGTAGGGTAATTATATCTAAAGTTTGTCCAGTTAATTTATTGGGAAGAGATTTGATGCATTTGTTTGGAATAGCGGCAATTCCCACACCTAAAGGCATTGAGGCGAAAAGGTTAGCGGATGGCTTGGTGGTACAGGGAGTACAAGACTTGTTTTACTGGTATAGCCAGGACTTGATTTCAAACGGGCCGGGGAGGGTTGATACAGATTTGATCAACCTAGCTTTAAGTAAATCTAGGAGCGGGTCACCGCAGGTTGCGGCGCACTTACATTGTACAATGTTCTACAGAAAGGCCCCTGGTCCGGATAAAGAATTTGAAAAAGAATTCTTTAAGCACAAACATGCAAGGATAATTTTGAATGATATGTTTTGGGATATGCAAGGTAATACAGTAGTGACCTGTACTTTGACTAAGGAAATGAGTTCTTTATATTGCTCAGGTTATAGCCCACATATTTCAATTACTAAAGCGGTGGGGACACATTGGGTAGATTTGGCGAAAAAGGTAACGAATTGGGACACAATGTCCGAAAGTCAATTGAAAGATCAACAGATCCAGGTACAAAGATTAAATTGGGTGACTTGGGCACAACCAAGCGTGCACCTCAGGGATGACAAAACAGAAATGGCATGACAAATCCTTCTAACTCAAGAGGAAGATAGTGTGTCAAGTGCCTTGCCTGTAGATTTATGGTCAAAAGGTAAAGGGGATGTAGGACTGATGAAAACAGCAGGTGAAGTTTGTATAACTCCAAAGTCAGGTTTTAGACCTCGTAAGCACCAATACCCGCTAAGTAAACAAGCAGAGGAAGGAATTAAGCCAGTCATTGAGCAACTAAAACAGGTAGGAATTCTTGTTGAATGCCCAGATTCGCCCTGCAATACTCCGTTGTTTCCTGTAAAGAAACCAGATGGGTCATGGAGGTTGGTTCAGGATTTACAAGCAATTAATTCGGCTGTGATCCCAAGAGCACCGGTGGTCCCTGACCCCTATACATTAGTTAATGATTTACTACCTCAGCACAGATATTTTTCTGTCATAGATATAAGCAATGCTTTTTTCTCCATACCACTACATAAGGAGAGTAGATTATGGTTTGCATTCGCTTATCAAGGTAAAAGATACACCTACACCAGATTGCCACAGGGTTATTGTGAGAGTCCGACAATATTCGCACAAGAAATGGCTGCGAATTTAACTCAGTTTGTTCCCCCAGAGGGAAGCCAGGTTCTGCTTTATGTAGATGATATTTTGGTGGCCTCACCCACGCAGGAAGGTTGTAAAATGGATACCCTTGCCCTTCTTAGTTTTTTAGCTGAGCAAGGACATAAGGTAAATAAAGAAAAGTTACAATTGTGGAAAGCACAAGTAAAGTACTTGGGTTATTTAATTTCGCAGGCAGGTAGACAATTGGAGAACAAAAGAAAACAAGCAATTCTTGAGGCACCTGTGCCCACAACTAAACGGGAGATGATGTCCTTTTTAGGTGTGACTAATTTTTGTAGAAGTTGGATCCCTAACTATGCTGAGGAAGTAGGGCCATTGACCGCATTAATCTATGACGCTCCCATGGCAACTAAAAATGATATACAGTGGACAAATACGGCAATACAGGCATTTAATAGAATTGAGCAATTGATAGCAATATCCTCTGTTTTGAGTTTTCCGAACTATTCTAAGCCGTTTATACAAATGGTTGATTGTAAGGGAGGATATATGACTTCGGTTCTGGTACAAGTACATGGGGATAAACAGAGACCAATAGCTTTCTACTCCTCCAGATTAGATCCTGTTGCAAGGGCATTGCCGCATTGTGTTCAAGCTGTAGTGGCAGCCGCCATGGCAGTACAAGCCTCAGCATCATTAGTTTTGTTTCACCCATTGCAATTGCAGGTTCCACATTCAGTAGCTACTATACTTTTGCAAGATAAGTTAACCTTTTTATCTCCTAGTCGACATTTGTCATGTATGACAGTGCTTGCTGACACTGCCTCATATGACCATAGAAAGATGTACTACTCTTAATCCGGCGACACTTTTGCCGACTCCAGAAGAAGGTACTCCACACGTTTGTTTAGAGAGCATTCATGGCAAAGTGCTTCCCCGACCAGATTTAACGGATATTCTGTTGGTAGATTCTGATCTCGTTTTGTTTGTAGACGGATCAGCAAAGAAGGACACTGTAGGAAAAACACTAGTAGGGTATGCAGTCACCACAGAAACTGAAGTTTTGGAGGCAAAAAGATTGTCAAACATTTATTCTGCACAAGCAGCTGAGTTGGTGGCTTTGACTCGAGCTTGTACCTTAGGGGAGGGTAAAAAAGTGACAATTTATACAGATAGTCAATATGCTTTCTCCACTGTACATGTTTTTGCTCAACAATGGAAGAATAGGGGAATGGTTACTGTGACAGGCAAACCAATAAATCACAGAGATTTAATTTTACAGTTGTTAGATGCAGTGCAACTACCACTTCAGATAGCACTACGTAAATGTTCCGCACATACCAACAGAAAAGATCCTGTCTCCAGGGAAAATGCACTTGCTGATATGGCTGCAAAAAAGGCAGGTCAAGAAAATGATTTGCTTTTACATGACAATGATTTAGAGCCCGGACACCTCTTAGACTTAGAGACACTAAAATAATGCAAACATTGACAACACAGAAGGAAAAATGTCGTTGGGTAAAATATGGTATCACTCAACAGGATGGGTTGTATAGGGCATCAGATGGCAAAATGGTATTACCCTCAAACCTTTTTAGGTATGCGGCATTGGTTAGCCATGGACCTGCCCATGTAGGAGTACAGACAATGATTCAAATAGTGTCTAAGGTGTTTTGGTGTAAGGAGTTTTCAACTTATGCAAAGCAATTCTGTTTATCTTGTTTATTATGTGCAAAGTATCATACTCAGGGGGGAGTTAAAAAGTCTCAGCAGGCATTTCCCACCCCTCCATATCCATTCCACACACTCTGTATGGACTTTATTGAATTGACACCCTCAGAGGGAAGAAGGTTCTGTTTAGTCATTATTGATGCTTTTTCTAAATGGGTAGAAGCTTTTCCAGTAAAGCACCCGAATGCACAAAATGTAGCAAAGCTTTTGACTACAGAAATAATTCCCCGATTTGGTTTACCAAGACGCATTTACAGTGATAATGGGTCTCATTTTGTTAACCAGATTGTTCAGAAGTTGGGTCAAGTGTTTCAAATTGATCTTAAATATCATTGTGCTTACCATCCCCAATCAGCTGGACTGGTGGAAAGACACAACGGTGTCTTGAAGAGTAAGCTCCGCAAACTAATGGCAGAAACACATAGATCATGGACTGCGTGCCTTCCTTTGGCACTCCTGTATATGTGAATCTCACCTTCCTGCAAAGGACTTACACCATCTGAACTTTTGTTTGGGAGACCATATTACATCCCACAGTGGCAAGGATTGTTGCCAGTGGAACGTGAGGGGGGAGAGGATCTAGCGGATTACATGAAGAAGCTGCTAAATGTCAAATCTCTTGTAACCAATGACTCCTTTGCAGATTCCAGAAATTAAACCTTGTTAATCATGGCACCCGGGGACTGGGTGTAGATCCGAATTGTGAAGAGAAAGAATTGGTCATCCCCCAGGTGGGAAGGCCCATACCAAGTACTAATCTCGACACCTACGGCTGTAAAGATCGCTGAGAGGACTTTGTGGATTCATATCACCCACTGTAAAAAAACTCAAGGCTCTTCTTTCTACCATTGATATTGGTCAAACTCCACCGGACCTCTGAGCGCAAAGTCTGGCTACAAAGGGGGATTAGCCCAATAGGGGTTAGTTCGTCTCAAACCCAGTGAAGAAACCAACAGAGTGAGGTAGTCCTTAGGGAGGATGGCCATGTTCAACTGGTACTTGAACTGTCACATGATGATGATTTTGGTGGCGAAAGTAAATATGTCCATACGAGAAGGAACAGTTGCAAGAGAAAAAGGAATGGTGGTGCTGCAAGTGCAAACAGGTGTTACTACTGTGTTTAAGGTGAAACATTGTCAAGGAATTTTGGACTGTTCTAAATGGAATAATAATAATTTCTTGACTCGTGCAAAATACTTGTGCAATAGAGACTGTATATCCTGGTCAAATGTTTGGTGGTCAACAGATGTGAATGGATGGGAAACAAGTGGTGCAGTGATACCAGAGAAAGATAAAAGCAGGCAACAAAGAATAAAAATTGCGCATTCCCAAGGTACCGGAGCAGTTAATATAACCATTGTGCCACCACAAGAAAGTGATTCAGGAGTTTATGGAATCGGAGTGTCCCTTCCAACTAGAACTGATCCTTTGGGGACCCTTCAACTTAAAGTACAAAGCCTTAAGAATACGACAAGTAAAGCAGATTTTGCCTTCACAGAAGAAGAACATTTGTTACTCGAGACGGGATTCGTACACCATAATGAATGGTTATCTTGGGTTAGATATAGTAACCGAGAAGCACATCGTGAGAACTGTATTTCTTGTGCTGAAGGTAAACAGCAATTAGCAACAGTCCCATTGATGCGAGATGAAGGTAACCTAATGTGTCTGTTAAAATTATTCTTTAACAAAACTGAAGATAAATGCAAAAATGAAACTCAGAGTTTTCCAGTCATAAGCAAAGTTGAGAAACCTCCTGCAGCGATTTCCTATCCAGGTTCATATATGTGCATTTCCAGAGATGGCACAGGGAAGAATTATGGCAATATGGGACAGAACTATTGCAATGTTACTGTGAATGGCAATGAAAATCCATTTCTGGAGAACCAAACTCATAGTTTAGCAGACGTATGGTGGTTATGTGGAGACAACAAACTCAGATCAAGGCTTACGATTCCCTGGAGGGGAACTTGTGCATTTGTTAAGTTAATTCTGCCATTCTACATTTTCCCAGTTCCAGCAAGCAGTTACGTAAGAGAACCTGAAATAAAGCCGAAGTGGTTGAGTAGGAGAAAAAGAGAGGCACCAAGCAATCTTTCGATAACGGTGTCTACATCGATAGCATTGGCGTACCACCTGATGAATACAAAGCAATAAACCAAATAGCAGCTGGTTTTACATCCATCTTTGTCTGGATTCACCCTAATAAGAATGTGGACTGGATCAACTACATTTACTATAACCAGCAGCGTTTTGTGAACTATACCAAAGATTCATTGAAAGGAATTGCTGAACAGCTGGAGGCCACTTCGCAGGTGGCATGGCAGAATCGTATTGCGTTGGATATGCTCCTGGCCAAAGAAGGAGGAGTTTGCAAGATGTTTGGGACTTTCTGTTGTACGTATATTCCAAACAACACTGCGCCTGATGGAAGTATCACTTGAGCTTTGAAAGGTTTGAAAATGTTATCCGAAGAATTGGCAAAGAACTCTGGGGTAAATAATCCCTTTACAGACTCTCTACAAGTATGGTTTGGAAAATGGAGTCATCTCATCAGCAGTTTCCTGGTGTCCATTGGAGTCGCTGTGGCTATCGTGGTGGTATGTGGTTGCTGTTGTATACCCTGTATCAGAGGTCTTCTATAAAGGCTGGTTGATACTGCTGTTACGAAGACAATGTACCAGCAATTGCAACAGACTGGTGAAAGTGAATACATTGAAATATGACTTTTTGCAAATGTTTTTGAAGTTTGAAAGTTTGCCTTGCCAATGAAGTAATGTATGCAAAGAAAAACTCCGGAAATAAAAGACAAATAAAAGTGTTTTCAGGGGGGAAATGTTAAGAGAAAAAAATTTTAAAACATACTGTTATTTGTCTTTTTCCTCTTCTTGCAAAGTGAACATGTTATTTGTTGGGATATGCCTATCAAAGATGGGCCTCATCTGTGAACAAAATGCAGCATTGCTTATGAACCTGAATAATAACTGTTTTCTGAATTTCAGAATAAAGAGACTTGGTTATAGCTTGGTGAAGCCTGGGATAAGGATGCACGGCCGAGTAAGAGTTAATTTACTGAAGCAGGCTGTGTGTCCTGGAAAATTTGAGCTACCATTGTTGAACTGAACATTCTATACTTCTTGAACATTCTGTACTAACTGTTGGTTTGAGGTAATCTGTGATAAACATGTTTATCCTATATGTTTTTCATAGCCAACTGTCAACGGTCAGAAATGTAACAAAAAGTTGTTTTGCTTGCAGTGTAAAAGTTGATGTCAGTAAACAAGTTGACCAGAGGAGATCATCTTGGCCAACATGCTGTGTAATCTGGTTAGCTGCTAATAAAGAAGTTTTTTCATCACCTGAAGCAGATGCGACTCGTTTGAATTTTTCTTCTGACAAAAATCCCAGTTCAGGTTAGGCAGAGTCCCTCATTGACTCTCTTCAAGAGGAATCTTGATGAGTGGACGGGAGATAGTAGGTTTACCCCTGGTATCACTTCTGTGTCACTGTTAGACAGAGACACAGGATACTAATCTCGAAAAAGGGCATAGCAAAATTAATTTAAAATGGGTGGCGAAAGCCAAACACACTCTGGCTAGGCTTATAAATGCCCTAGGGCAGATAGCCTAGTATGAACCTATTATATATATATATATATATATATATATATATATGTATATATATATATATGGCAGATTCCACCCAGCAATATATGTATAGGCACGCTCGCGTAAGTATGCCTGTTGCGGAGAACACACTACAGTGGGGATAAGGGAAAATTCCCTTTTCCCCACTGTTGTGCGACCTCGGAGTGAGAATATTTAAGTAGAGGGGGTGTGGGGGATGCATGAGGGCTTGCCCCCCCCTGCAAAAACATAAAAGTAATGTTTTGTTGTTAAACACACTTTACAGAAAGCACTTTTTCAGTGAAAGTGCTTTCGTTAGTGTGTTCGGTAATTGTGGAATTGGACTATTGAACTTTCGTTCAATAGCCCTAGATCCATATATAGATATATATTTAGATATATACATATATCTGTGTCTGTGTGTGTGTGTATATATATATATATATATATATATATATATATATATATATATATATATATATATATATACATACATATATATATCTGTGTGTGTGGGTCTAAAGTTCAAAAGACTGAAAACCAAAATATGTAAAACTCAAAATATCGAAAACATTTTTTATGCAGGGAGCCAGCCGCCCTGCACCCCACACACCCTGCAAATTATATTATACCAACTCCAAAACTGCACAACAGTAGAGAAGGGCAAATTCCTATTTCTGGTATTTTGAGTTTTAGATACTTTGTTTTATCTGTCTTTTAAACTTTAGATGTTATAACATAGACCCCATATACACGTGTGTGTATTTGTGTGTGTGTGTGTATGTATACAAAATAAGTTATCAGTGTACGGAGAAATATAGACATGCGTCTTGAACATCTACAACTATAGTAAACTCCTAACACAAATTAACTTTTTCCTACCTGCTGCAGAAGGCAAGCATAAAGCCTCTACTGCATCCACAGAATGTAAAATTTCTGGTGAAGCTTAAAGGAGAGTCCTAATACATCCCCATCTCAATTTATCACTGTAAAGCTAGCAACTTGGAATATATGACTTTGTTACCCTTTGTGTACCTTTATTTTCATGACTTGCTAAAATTTATAAGGGAAGTTAGAAGACCAAGAATGAGAAATCTTCATTAAATTATTTAGCAGTTTTTGGTTGACTGTTCCCGTGTGTGTGTTTTATGCTAGTTTTTGGCTGTTTTTAATGGGAAAATCATACCAAGCCAAATGGGAAAGATTCTACATCTGGTGCCAAAGGAGAAATCAGCAACTAAAACAGGGGAATGTCAGTATATCTGAGCTGTTTTCCACTGGTTTAGCTTATGCCTCTGTAAAGATGCATCTATCAGCCATTTTTTACCTGCCTTACCCCGTGATTCTCCACTGGCATCCAGACCAGCATTCATACAATTCCTGAAGGGTATACTGCATTTATGGAATCTCAGGAGTAACTAGCCCTAACCTGCGATTTAAATATTGTGTTGGAAAAACTAGCTTTGCCCCCACCTCTACTTTTGCACTAACTGCTACATGTTTTGACCTGTAAAACTGCATTCCTTATTGCTTTTACATCATCTAGGAGGGTTTCAGAACTTGAGGTTCTGGTATGCAAAGAGCTATATATGCCGTTCCATAAAGATATGGTGACCCTGGTCAGTAATGCCTCTTGCTTACCAAAAGTCATTCTGAAAAATCCCCAAATCAGGCATTCTAACACTGTATATTTTTTCTAGTACTCATAATAATGAGGAAAGGATTTTCGACTATTTAGATTCACATGGACATTTGACTTTAAATGTTTTACCTGGATAGAACTACGTTATCACAAGATTAAAAATTACATCCCTTTCTGTTTTCACCCGATTCAATCTTTGGATTACTGGATCCGACTTTGGCACCTTTCAGAAACTTTGGATCTAGGATTCTGACTTCTCCCTTACCCATAATTCCATCTGTTCCCAAGAAAACCTCTAAACTTGTTGATCCAGAAAGATGTGGTGTTCAAGGACTCTGGCTTGTTGGACAGATAACTGCTTTTGCTTCAAAAATTTTGTGATTTTCTTATAAGTAATACTTGGTTAACTTTTTTTTTTGCTTATAATCACAGTTTCCTCCCTATCCAAAAAGAAAAATCCCTTTTGCTATTTGTAAAATATTTCTAAATTTTCTTTGTTTCTAGGTATCTTTACCTTTCCTTAGTATTCTAGTGGTTTGTTCAACTTTTTTTTTTACTGTGTTAGTGCTGTTTCTCTTTTTGGAATTTATTATTTTATTTGCTTCCAGTTTGTCAGACAAGGCCTCTGGATTTAAAATGTTTTTGGCCTGTAGCAATAAAATTCCACTGCAAGACCCTCATTCTTTGTTTGTGTACTGCCTATGGGGTAGTGCACTTGAACACCAATTGGGAGGCATGTGCTTCCGTCCCAGAGTTCTTCAGAGATGTGCGGACAAAATTGTACTAAAACGCCTTCTTCCCAAGCAAGCAGGAATTTGGCTTCATCTTCCCCAGAAGTGTCTTCTACTGCAAAGAAACCTGATAAAGCCAAATCTTTCAAGGAAAAGGAAGATGTTACAAGCGTAGAGTGAAATAGAAGGAATCAGAAAAAAGGGTAGAAAAACCCAATAAGTGGTTGTTTGATCCTACAGATATTCTGGGTCAGGCACCAAAAACTCCTAAGCTTTGGCTCTGATCTCCTATGCCTCTTCCATGTTTTCTGCTGGTACTAGTGAGTCCTAGGCTTCACAGCCCCTTCATCAGAGACTTCCTCTATATTGTCCTTCCATTTATCGAGAAGTCTTGCAGAAGTGGATGTTGACAGGATGATGTGAAGGTTTCTATGGATGCAAATTCAACTAGGGTCCTCCTGGTGCCATCTCCATGGTAGACTCCAGTTCTGGCCTCATTTGCCCCCTCTATTGGCTTCTCCTATTCTCGTCCTTTGGATCTGAGCCTTCCTGTCAGAGCACCTGTGTCATAAATGACAGACCTTTCAACTTCAGCTCCAACAAGCCTCCCTTACTCTTTTGACTCCGGTGTTGTTAGATTGGGACAGGTCTTGGAGCTGAAAGCTCAGAGCCAAATCTTGAGTGACAGGATTGATGTCAAAGTGTTTGGATCCATTCCCCCAGACCAGTCAGGATCTTTAGTATTTTCAGGTTCTTTTTAGCTCCAAAGAAAACAGGGGACCTAAGGCCAGTCTTGGACCTAAGTCACCCTAATCAATTAATGAAACAGGCAACATTCCAGATAGTCACGGTTCAGTCCATTTAACCTCCTCTGAGAAAGGATGACTTGGATGTGCTTGATATATCTCCAGGATGTATACTATCATATCAAGATAGGAAGGCAGTCCACAAAATTTCTGGATGGGAGACTATTTTTAGTTTGGAACACTACCCTTTAGTCTCACCTTTACCCAGTGGATGTTCACTGATCGCATGGCAGTGGTAGCAGCATATCTCAGACTGCAGGGGTTCCAGGTGTCCCATATTTAGAGGATTGTTTACTCACTGCTCCAAACAGTGATCTACTGGTGCAGCAAAGGGACTTCTTGCTGAACTTTGCCCTGCAGTTGGGGATTACAGTCAGACCTGCAAAGAGTCAGCTTATACCAACGCAATAAATAAAGTTCATAGGTTCGTAGATTAGTACTAGGCTAACTGCCCTTGTGAGCCATTTTAAGCCTAGCCAATTATCCCTTGTGAGACTCAAACTCTGCACCTTGTGTTTGTTAGACAAACACCTTAACCATTAGGCCACCCTCCTAATCCCCTTGCCACCTGGATATGAATTGCCAGATAGCCAAACTCCCACAGTCTGGGGTAATGTTTCTCAGGTTCTTCACCATCCATTTTCCCCTGCAAGACTTATTCTCAGGCTGCTGGGCTTAATGGCCTCTTTGATCACTCTGGTCCCTCTAGCAAGATACTATACGAGTGTCCTGCAGTAGACAATTTCAGTTCAGTGGTCCCTGATGCACCTGCTACATGCACAAATTAGTTTCACACCAATTTGCAGGAAACATCAGTTGGTGGTTGACCACCCCTGTGGTTTTAGGGGTCATCTGTTCTCCCTACCACCTCTGAGAGCAATGATAAGCACGAACGCATCTGTTCTGAGGTGGGAGTACATTTTGAAGGGACAACGGTTCAAGGTTCTTGGCTAATGACAGAGGCCAGTCTTTACATCAGTGTCTAGGGGATGAGGGCAGTCCTCCTAGCATTGCAGGCCTTTCAGGACTATCTTCTCTAGGGTCTGATCTCCACCCAGATGAACAACATAGTGGTAGTCTGGTATATCAACAAGCAGGGAGGAACCTGAGCATGTTCACTTTGCCAGCAAGCCATGAGAGTGTGGCAGTGGCCGATGCTTTCCTGTCACATTCTTATTGCAACACACATTCTGGGGACTTCCAGTGTTCATTGAGCAGATCTGTTGTCCTGCCATGAGTGGTCCCTCAATAAGCCAGTGGTGACACAAATCTTCAGTCACTGGGGTCACCCTTGCTGCAATAATTTTGCTTCATACCTAAACAAGTGCATCAGTTACTTTGCCCTGATCCCACCACAAAGTCGAACACAGAGGTATGCATTGGTTCACAATTGCCTTTCCTCTCATTCCCCTTATAACAAAATATTTTTAGTAAGTCAGAAGGTGCAAGGCCAGCGTAAGAGTTATCCTCAATTACCCCTTTTAGCCCTGGCAAGTTTAGTTTTCCTTCTTCTGGCCTCATCTAGTACATCCGTCCTGGGTGTTGAATCCTCATCCATATCATCTGAGTCACCCATTCAGTCAGCCTCAATGAGACTTAAAAACCCTAAAATTACCTGCATAATCCATCCAGTTGTAATGATGTCCAGAGGTGCCAGGCTTTCTGCTCTGGTAATCCACATTTTGTCTTCTTCACAAAAGAAATACTAGAAGGTTTTATCTCAGCAAATGGAGAAGATTTACAACATATACTTCTTCCAAAGGGATAAATCCCTTTTTAGCAACCTGCTCCATCCATTCTGAGCATATTGATGAATGTTTTTCAAAAATGATCCAGCTTTTCAACCATAAAAGTACAGTTAGCAGCCATTTCCAATGTTCACAATGGGGAAAACAACCTTCTATTGCTTCTGTAAAGACTTCAAAGGCTTTTCTGAAGGGAACCTTCCTTTTAAGACCACCTTTAAGAGAACAGGTCTACTTTAGCAGAGCAAATTACCACATACCTGACTTTCATAACACAAAGACGATTTAACTGATAACCGCATTTCAATGACCTCTTGGAACACCAACTGAAAACTCCAAGTAAGTAACCACTTGGCCACCATGTTGAACATTTCCCCTGCCCCCCACTGTAGTCCGATCTTGGAACTGGTATATTTAGTTGTGGGGGTGTGGGTGGCTCATCCCCCCACATGGGTGGATTTAATTTGCTTCAGTTTTAATTTATTTTGTAGTGTGGACAAATGGTTCTTGTTTGGGATATTATTATCATGCTACAACTCAAACATCGCTTTAAGTCTGCTGCTACAGTAGATTTAAAATATCTTTCTTGGAAAACTTTCTTTGCCAATCGTTTGTCATTATCTATCTGAGATACTTTCCACTAATTTATCATATACCTCTGTAAAGGTACATCTTTCAGCCATTTTTACTGCATACCCTTTGATTCCCCATTGACATCCAGACTAGCATTCAAAAATTCCTGAAGGGTATACTGCACTTCAAGAATCTTGGGAGAAATCTAGTCCCAGCCTGAGATTTAAATATTGTGTTGGAAAAGCCCATCTTTGAACTAACTGCTGTAGTATTCTTAATTTCTTTAACCTGTAAAACTGCATTACTTATTGCAACTTCAGTTAGGAGAGTTTCAGAACTTCAGATTCTGATGTGCAAAGAGCTATATCTGCTGTTCCATAATAATAAGGTGACCCTGCCCAGTAATGCTTCTTGCTTGCCAGACGGCATTCAGAAGTATCCATGAATCAAACATTTTAATGCCCTGTGTTTTTTCTAGTACTCATAATAGTTGAAATAATTTTGCACTATTTAGATGTGCATAGACATTTGACTTTGTGTGTGTTACCTGGATAGAACTAAGTTATCACAAGATTAGAAGAGAGCTCTCACCTTTCCTTTTTGTCTGTGGCAGGAGGCTCTGAAAATCATGAAGTGCTTAACATGGACAAGTGATAAGGCATTGTGATGCTTCCTTCTTTTAACCCCCCCCCCCTCAGATAACCCCTTTTTGGAGAAACTTTTAGACACATGGAATACTACATGAACTGGCCTGTTACCCCTTGTATACTCCCAAGAAACATCTTAATGAGTACTTGAGGAATAAAGAGGAGGAGCCTTGTATCATTTTCATCCTATAGACCCTACTGTATGCTATTGTGATGCTATTTTACAAATTTGAGTTATCCCAATGCCATTCTGTATGGTCCCAGGAAGGTAAATGTAAATCCATTCTATCCCCACCCCGCTGAATAGTGTGAGATTATTTTAAATAATCTACAGTCGTCTTCTATATGATCTGTTTAGTCCAACATAGATTTCAGACCCACCTGAAAATGTCTACAGCTTTAGACAGAATGGGAAGAAGTAGTTTCCTCTTCCACACTTGGCCTCAGAATCCTTAACTGTTTTAGCCACTTGTCCAGATTCCAGCACTACCTGGTAGATCAGGCACTGGAAAATCTTTCAGTCTTCTGATTTTGGGATCAAGAAAGAACTTGACAAGACCCTCACCTTATCATGGCATCAATAATGGGTTTCCTTGTAGTCCACTCTAACACTTACTCTAATTTTGACTGTGGTAATGCTATAGGTCAGACAACAGTCTGAGAAGCTTATCTCATGGCTGAGGCTGTCTTCCTTGAAAACTGAGTTCAGATAAGCCATTAGGTCTTCTCACTTATGTGTGGAGGTCTTTGAGATTTGGTTGTGAATGTCCAAAGATGGAAGTAGCACTTAATACTGTCAAGAGCCTCTATAATCCACCTCCAGTTCCCTGCGTTATTTTCCAGGACTGGCCAACCCCCTCCCCCCCCTAGAAGAAACCCCTCATATGCTGAGAAGTGCCTCTAAATGTCAAGCAGTGCAGTACTCATGAAGGTAATCCCCCACTGGTGCAGCAGCAGTCTCAGTCCTCTTTATTGTTGAGGACCATTTGTATGTGGAAAAGGAGTTTCTTTTAGAATTCAATCCAGTTTGGAGAACCACCACAAAAGACCTGTAGATGCTGAATGTGGTCACAGTCAACCACATCTTGGAGCATTTAGGTGCTCCCACGAAAATAATCTTACTCAGGGATCCAAGCTATCTCAAACAGACTCTATTCCTCAAAGTAGATTCAGAGGCTGTCCCTATTTCAGAAAGAAATTAAGGGTTCTGCTGTTGCTGTTCCCAAGTTCTGAAGGGGAAGATAGACATCTATCCCACTGTGGACCTTAATAAATTCAAATGAGCAATATGTTAGCTTTCATAGGTGTTGTGCCTTGTTTATTCCAGATGACCTGGATGTTGTTGTTGGACATGAATGCTTTCTGACATATTATTGCCTGTAATGCAGAAGAGAAGAATTATTCTGTTTGGATACTATTACACTTACATAGGCCTACACTGTGATCTCTTCTTTATCCCCCTTCCCTAGTATTTGCCAAGGTTCTAGCCATTCCATTGTGGAGGAATCCTTGCAGAAGAAAAACCTCCATTTGGTCCCTTACTTTGACAACTGACTGTTGATGACCTCTGGTGTGGACATCCTCATAGTTGCTGACCCTAGGAGACTCCAGGGACTGAAAAAGTCATCAATGAACCAATGTCAGAGGATTGCTTTCACTTGGGAATATTGAAAAGTCTTCAGTTTTGGTTGTCCACTCCCAAGTGACAGTTAGTGAGAAAACAGTTAAGGGTCCAAGATTAGACTCTTCTGACTGGAGTGACTTTGATAGCATATTCACAGTCTTTACAGGGCCTTTTGCATGCCTGAAGATGTTGATGTTGCCGTAGACTGAGAGCTGTTATCAGTGGCTGCAAAATTACCACGCACACACAGATTTACTTCCGATGTCAACTCTGTATAACTGTTCTGTGGAGTAGTGGATAGTACCCATCAATCAAGGTTTCTCTTTCTGCAGCTGGAATGATGGTAATCTCTGAGGAGGAAGGTTTTGCTGTTGGGGTGGAAGTATGCTTAATCTCCTCAGTAGTTCAGGGGAAGTAGGACCCTCACAATACAGAAAGCTCAGTATAAACCAGCAGAACTAAAGGCAAGAAGTCTTGCTCAGAAAGCAAGGAGGAAGTCACAAAGCTGCAGTCTTTCCTATCTTTTCTGACAGTCACTGTCGCATGGTACCTAAAGCAGCAAGGTGAACATACTATTACCCCTTACTGTGCCATATTTCATATCAGGTCAAGATATCCTGGTAGTGGGACACCTCAGAGATTTCCCTGTTTGCCACATAAGAGAATGTGGTGCTCTCTGTTTCTGCATGCAGCACAACAAGGAAGAGCTGATGGTGGATGTGTTCCTGTCTTGGTAGAGTGGCTGCCTGTATGCTTTCCATCATTTTCTCTTATTTTCAACTTAATCTCAAAATTCAGAAGAAGAAGGCCAACGTTCATGTTCTGCTTCCCAGTGGCCAAGTAGAGTGGAGTTCCATGCCTTTGAGTCCTTGTATAACTTGCTTTCTTTTATCATGGTTTGGGGAAGTGCAAAGGTAGAACTGGTTCTTGTATGTGCATCTGATCCTTAAGAAAGAGAAGAAAATTGTTCGTTAGACACCCGGGGGGGGGGGGTATATATGACAGTAGAGACAGAAATACCAGTACGACAGGAGGAGAGAATTTCTAATGTGAAAAAGAAGGGTTAAAGAGAAGATACCCTGTGTGAGACTTTAACATATGTGGTGGTTCTGATAAAAGGTGCGAGGCCTTTCCACTTTACATGAAAACTATGGTTATAGCAGAGACAGACTTACAGAGAGGGCCCAAGAAGACTCCTTATAGGTTTATTAGAGGGATCCTTTTTTATTAAGTCTGATAAACATATGGGAAGGTGTACCTAGGTTAAATGACAGTAGTTTCTGTGAATGAGTTTAGCTTTTTTTTTGTTGGGGGTACAGATTACTTGTTCCTTTTGTAGGAAGTTTCCTGATAAGTGATCTAACAGGTAGGAAGGCAAATGAACAATACAGCTATACTTTCTTGGATGATAAAATAAAGGAATGTACATTAGACTGGGCTGCTGATAATCTGAGAACTATCATGTTTGATGGCCAAGAATGGAAATGATATTTCCAGGGAGACCTTGGGGGAGTAAGCATTGGTTTGCCTCTGGAAATGTCCAAAGATCTGCTTTGACTAATTTTACAATGGGTATCCCATGGACCCTTCTTAGAAGGAGGGTTGACAACTTGAGAGGTGAAGATGGATGGCCAGAGATTATGAAAGTGGAGAGTAGATTGAGAGTAATACCCTTGATTGTGTGAAGATTGAGTAACTCCTTTGACAGGCTGGGTCATAACAGAGAAACAGAAGGGGTCAGGCATCTTTGTAGGAAACAAAGTTACTCCACAGTGAACCCACTATCTGTGGGCTAAAAGTTTTGATGTGGTAGAGACAGATTGCCATTAGGAAGGGTAATGCTGCTGAAAAATAATTTAGGTTGGGATGGAGGAGTGATGTAGAACTGAAGATGACAGGTAGTTGGGTACTGTTTTTGTTGGGTGAAAGAAATTGTAGATTAATACAGACTTCTGTAACCCAGACATGGATGAGATATGAGTTTGAGAAATCTTTTTGGGGAGGTTGCCATATTCAGATAGAGGGATGATAGTGCCATTAATAGTGTGGGGTGGGTGTGTGCGTGTTCATTGTTCTTGATGGGAGTTTGGATAGGAGATTTGATCCCTCTCAGAGGCATAAAAAGTGTCAATTGGAGAGAAAAAAGAGAATCCGGAAGGTGTCTTGAGAGCATGCTACTGGGTAAGAGATAAGTACTGTTGTTTTTTGTGGATTAGAGGCAAGAGAGCTAGGCTATTTTCTGTTGGGCAAAATAGGCTTAATGAAGGCTAAGGAGATTGAGGTGGTAGAGTGAGGTCTGTTTTGACCACAAGCTAATGGTTTTGATCTAGATGGCATGAAATCTTTTTCTCTGAGATGCATGGTGGAGGATTTTGAGTGATGGCAGGGAAAGGTTAAAGAGGGTGTGAAGGTGAGCTTAAACATGTTTAGAAGTGATGACAGACATCTGGAGGGAAGAATTGTGGGCCAGAGAGGGGCACAGTAGCATAAGAAGGAGGAATATGCTGTGATCCAACAGAGCAGAAATTATTTAAGGGACAAAGAGGATTGAGTGGGGTGAGAAGATCACGTAAGCCTTTCTGAAAGATGGGTTTTCAAGAAAGTGAGAGAGGAACTTGGATTAGGAGATCCAGTTGTTAGAAGCTGATGCATCATTTTTTTCATCCAAATTAAAGAACAAGCTAGAGAATGGATGTTTGTTGGCTTTAAATAACAATGAATGAAGATCGAAAAGGCATATGTATAACATTATTTAGATTTATTGCATAATTCTACAAAAAGCTGTATGAGGAACCAGAGGAGTCAAGAGGACTTCAATAAAACAATGTGATGTGGTCCACACAGTCTATGAGAGGCTGGTAGTTAATGCAGAAGAGGTTTGAATGCTGGTAGGTGCCATCATGACAAAATACTTGAATGATACCAGTTCCTTAAAAAAAACTTGAGATTATTAGCCATGGGTTGTATTTTAGTAGAGTAATAGAAGTCAGTTGGTCTGCAGGCACATGAAGACACAGCCTTTGTATTCAGTGATTTATTGCCAGGTGCTAGAAAAAAAAAGCAAACTAGTAAATAAACACTCCCTGTACTTGTATATTTATTGGAAGTATACCAAGTGTACAGTGTAGAATTTAATGATTTTTTAGCCCAATTCACTGAGATTCTACGGCAAAAGAACATTTTTTTTTAAAAATTAGTGTATTCTGCAACTCCAGGGCACTGTCATAGGGGTTATTTTTACGCCCATTTATACAGACTTATGTTGTATCCTGTTGTTAGGCATACCATCCAAAACACTTTCTTTACATAGATATGTTGAGATACTACCTAGATGATTATTGGACGATACGGAGGTGTGATCTTCAGGAGTTGCACAATTTTTATTATATTAATCATGAGTTTGGCAGTTTACACTAGAAGCTGATTTTTTTTTTTCAGATGCTGAGCTTAAGAAAACTTAGGCTAGGTCAGTACATTTGACTTAAATATCAGAAACCCTTCTAAGGATAGGTGGCTGTGATAGACCTTACCTAGCTCACTGTTTGTGTGCATTAAACGCATACATACATACATCATATTTAGATTCTACTAGTCTGGCGGCATTATTTCTCCCATAGGGGCTATAGCTCTATACAGCAAGACACGTGATGCAATTTCTTTCTGGATCAAATTTGCTTCATTACAAGGACAGATCCACACTGAGTAGGTGTATTAGTCTAAATTTCTTACAATCTGTGCAAGTAGCGTGTTTAGGGTTAAATAGATTAGGTCTATGTTCATAAGAGATGAGTAGTCATTTATCTAATTAAATGTAAAATGGTCTGCAGAAAAGGAAAGAAACTAGTCCAGTATTTTTGGAAGATAAAAATGGAGTATTTTTGACAGTTAAGCAACAGCAATCTTTGAGTGATCTGTAAGATGCAACCCTGTGGGAATTGCACTAGTTTTATAAAGTACAGAGGATTATGCCATCTTTTTCAGCTATTAACTAACTACTGTAGTCAGGAAGTGACTTGTGGCTCATTTTTTGTTGATGAAAATAAGACAGTTCTTTATTTAAGTTTGTTTTATAGGGGGTAGGGCCCAGCCTGAGGAATAACAATGAAAGAAAGGCACAAATGCAGAGTAAACAGTAATGAGCAAACTGAATACTACAGGGTACAAAATAAAGTAAACAGTAATAAAACAGTTTGAGTAAAACAGGTAGTTTATCAAATTACTGAATAGTTAATACACGGCAATGAATCAGAGTAAGTTTGAAAACTATGTTTCTGCAGTATATACAAAGTTTTCCAGACCAAAATGAAGGAGGGTGTTCTAAGTAACTGTCATTGAGATATAAGAAGAAATTATTTTGTCTTCCCCTAAGGCATTAAATTTGTTAATTGACATAGTTAAATAATTGCATCTGTATTAGACTTGCATGGTTAGATAGGATTTAAGTTGGGGTCTGAAGTTAGTTATATAAACTAGTCAAGCAGCATCCAACTGCTTATTTTATATTTATAGGTATTGATAAAAGTATTTTGATGTGGATATTGGAACAGGAGTTATCTGAGAATTTTGCATCAAAAAGAAAAAAAAATGGATAACTAACACCCAGGCATTTGTAACCAGACTTAAATTAATAATTTTAATTTTGTATGCATTATCTGGGTTTTCCAAATAAATGTTATTTCATTATATAAATGTGTTATTTGTAAATTTGAACTGGAATTGTGAATAATTTTCATGAACTAGCTTGCTGTGTATTATCTGTTTGCAATGCTTGCACAATAAAACTGTTACAATACTGTTATTTACTACAAGAAAAATAATGCCTTTACAGTGCTGCTGCTGTTTCAGTTAATACTAAAATCTACTGATTTCATTTAAAAAAACAAACTGAGTTGAGTGTTTATTTTTGCCGAGTTACGTGTGGGAACACTAGCAGTTTTTGAATTAGGCAAGTTTTATTTTTGAATACACAAGGTTATTGGTGAGTTTAACTTTATTGGGTACACAATTTCATGGGAATATTTAATATTTAAATCATGAGTGTAGTTCTGTTTAAACTATTGAAAAAGCCCTTTATCGTGAAAATGGTATAATTCTATGCTCTTCTGATGGAGATTCAGGAAAAATATTGTCAGGTAATCCCATACTGACATCATGTTAAGAAGCTATAGTAACTGTTTTGCCTAAAAATAGGCAGGGCTATGATTACCCAGCCAATTATAGGCAAATATCTTTCTCCTATGACAGTGATAAGATTTTTTCCCAAATTTCTGTGGTCCATCGGGAGAAAGTCGGTCTTACTTGTTGACAGTCAATTAATTTGTTTTCAAAACCAGTGGTTGGAAGACTGTTAATGATAAGTGTTAGATTGTTTGAGGGCTGTAGAAAGGGGTGATTGTCAACACCGCAGGTGTCATATTGTTTGATATCCATAAAGCATTCAACACTATCAGAAGACAGATGCTGGCAGATGTCCTAAAAGAGGTGGATGGTTAGGAAAATAGTTTGTCACAGGAATTCTGGATCTTTATCATAATGGATTTCTTTGAGTTCTGTTCAAAAGAGCTCTCTCTGAAGAAATGAAAGTAAATAGAGGTACACATCAAGGCTGATCTCTTTTCACGTTGTTCTTACTGGTCATCGCTGTTCTCCAAAGACCGAGAGGAGCACTCAAAAGAGGCTTGACACTAGTCTTAAGTGTTTCAGAAGCGTTAATCAATTTGCCATTGAATGTATGTTATTTATAGGTTCATAGGTTCTTACTAAGCTTATAATCAAAAGAGATGATCAGGAAGTGCACTACTAAACCAGTACTGGTGAGAAATTAGCAGTGCCCCCCCTTAAGTAGACCTCCACATATTCCTAGTGAAAATTTGCAATCGTCCATCCAGTCTTGTTTTAAGATTGATAACAAAGTAATCTGCTTTTTAGGTAAGGGCAGCCTATTCCAGAAATGAAGTGTATACATTGGGGTGGGTATCTGTCATGTTATCTGGTCCTGATGGGATGGTGTTGGTTTAGGTTTGTAGAATGGGTGTTTGTTGTACCACTTGTTTGTTTAAGTGAAAGAGTTCGAAGGGTGTTTAGCGATTTCTACAATGGAAACCTAAACAAAGATCATCCCCTCCATTCTCTGTATGATACTGAGTGACAAAGCTTTTAGCCTACCAGAGTAAATAAAGGTAATGAGACCTGAGATTTTTTTTTGACAAGGAAACATTGAGGTCTGTTATACTGTTTTCGGTGCTTGTTGAGGTACATCTCAAAGGGTGCATTATGTGGTGGTCAAATGAGAGTCTATTATCGACGTATGTACCCAGTCCCTGATGACTGCATCAAATTTAAATGCAATGTTATTTATATGATAAAAAATGATGGTTTACCAAAGGAAAGCCTGCTACATTTCATGGTGTATTAATAAGCCCATGATTAGTACACCAAGCATTTGTTTGGTCCAGCCCTTGTTGAAGAATTTGAGTAACAGAATAGGATTTGATAACTGTCCCCATTTTGCAATCATCAGCAAACTTGGTTAGCCAAAGTCCCTTGATATCAATTTTTGTGCCAAAACATATATATATATATATATATATAATATATTAAATAGGATAGGACCCAGGACTGAACCTTGTGGGTCACTACTGGTGACATATTTCTTTCTAGAGCAAATACCTCTCACCTTAACAATATGGATTCTGCCTGACAGCCATCTAACAATCCAATGAACTATGTATGGGTTAATGTTGACTTTAGTGAGTTTCTCAGTAATCCCAGCATGCAGAATAGTGTCAAAGGCCTTGACAAGGTCTAGATGAGCAATGTGACTGATAAACCCCTTATCCATGTCCTCAGTAACTTTTCAAAGAACTCAGCCAGGTTAAGCAGACACAATCTGCCTTTTACAAAGCCAAACTGATGTGTATCTAAGGATATAAGGTCACATATATCATTGCTTATTTGTTATCTATAATATGTTTCAAAGCTTTGCAAATAATACTTCCCAGTAGGCATCCATGGATATTACCAGGGCCAATGGAAATACCGTTTTTATTTTGGAAAGTGCCAAAAGGACTCTGTCCAAATTGATCTCAGAAGGGGGAAGAATGGACAGGAAGAACGGCGAGGGTAGATAGAGTGAAGCTGAAAGAAAATTTTTCTACAGGAATATTACTACTGTCCTTGGGATCAGACAAGGAGGTACCATTTGAGATAACTTCAACAGAATTGCAGGTTTCTTCTAATCTTCACAATATAGCTGAAGAAGGCCTTATGGGTTCGCTTTAGAGTTAGTTGCAATCCTAAGTTCAGAGCTGGCCTTGCATTTCCAAATAATAAATTTGAGAGACCTGCTTCACAGTCTTAATGGCTTTATAATGACCAAGTGGACATCTTTTGATGATTACTAGGAGTATTTTTTTTATTATAGAATTTGATGATGTGGTACTTCGACCACATGGGTTTAGTTCTAAACTTGCAGTTATGCTTACTGTGGACTAGTGTAGATGCCTCAGTGCATCTATCCAACAGGGAATAAAAGATTTGTTGGGGAGCTATAGCATTCGTGATTGGTAATCAGGTCAGTAAAAAATAAATACTTGGTCTTGGAGTAATCCCGGAATACAGAGAAGGTATCAAGGACTACAAAACAAGCTTTCATAGGGAGCATCACAGAAAGATGGTCTGATTTCACTAGGGCTGGCATAACAAGTTGGCTGGAGCAATTGGGAGAAATGCATGTGAGGACAGGATCAAGATAATTAACATCCCTGGTGAATAGAGGGACAATTTAACCCAAGTACATTGGCAGTTACAAAATCCAGAAATCTCTGGGCACACTTGGCATGGTAAATATTTGCTGTTTTGTGTGAGGATAGTTTGCCGCCAATAAGAAAAGTTTTTGGTTTGACTGGTAACTTTTATAACCGATTAATATATTTTGCTTACTCAGAAGGGATCATAGATGGAAATCTATAATTGGCTATGATGTGGTAATTAATTTTAAGTGTAACTAGGAGTTCAACCAGTTCCAGATTAGTGTCATGAAAATCTGATGTGAAACAATGAAATTATGAAGACCCCAGAACTGCAAGTTGATCTAAATGCATGATTGGCATTGTTCCGTGGAATGCCAGGAATGCTGTCATTGTAATGGAGCCAAGTTTCTGTAATTAAGATTTTGTTTAGGCTTCTGTCATTCAGCAGCACTATCTTGTTATTATCCAGATTGGAGTTTACTGTGTTGGGGTGCCCATCAGGTGAAGTTTACCTATAAAAGCACTATGAGCGAAGAAATAATTTTAGCAATTTTAGCAGATAATTAAGACTCCAATACTATCTCAAAAATGGTGGTAGCCTTGAAATTCCAAGATGGCTGCACACTCAGTAATTGCTTAATTTCAGCTGTCCATTGTGAAAACAGAAACTCAGAACAGAGAGCCAGTGAACTTGTCATTTTGGGTGAATTTCAACAAATGGCTAGTAAGTGCACTCCCTGGATGCTAGCAAAAAAGAAATTCAGAGTAGGTGAAAGAAAATCAACCACAAAAGGTGATGAGAAACACTGACTGGGAAGCATTCTGCACCTGTTGAGCAAGTAGCAGTGCAAGCTTCAGCTTTGGTGCAAGACATGACTTCCAGTAACCTAGAGGAAAAAAATAAGTCAAATGTGCTCAGAGCTGATTCAAATAAATGAAACACTGAAGGAGTATATCAATTCAAATGACAAAAGGCTGTAAAAAATGGAAGAAGCTTTAACGATATTCAGATGAGGTAATAAAATTGCAAAAGTCTGTGATCAAAATGAAGAAAGGGCTGGCTGAATACGAGACTGCTCAAGAAGGGATGTTTCAAAAAATAATTGCATTAGAAGACAGAGCACATAGGGAAAACCTGAGGTTTTCTGCTGTACCAGAGATGTTGGAAGGAACAGACTTTATTAATTTTATGAAAGCGCACACAAGCAACTGGACTGGTATTCCATAACAGGAGTTGTTAATTGAAAAGCACATCATGTGTATGTTCCAAACCTGGCCATGAGAAAACAACCTAGATCTTTAATAGTAGAGATGCAATCCTACCAGCAGAAAGAGTTGGTTCTGACAAAACTTTGGCAGAAGGACAAAGTACTAAAAGTGGGAGACTGTAGAGTGTTTGTGGAAAATGAGTACTCACTGTACACCAGGTGGAAGAGGAGTAAATTTATTTCACTAGTCAGGGAATGTCGCGAAACAGGCACGAGAGTCAAGATGCTCTATCCAGCTGTTTTCAGAATAGTCTTTCTTGGAGGGTAAAAATCATTTTTCTTTTTTGATGCTAAGGAGAAAATACAAAAGTTTTTCCAAAAAAAGTTAGCTATGAAACAGAAGGAGATTCTGCTTTTTGTTGTTTTGGTAATAAAGCCCATCGAGAGACTGTGCCCATGAAACCTGTTCCAATATTTCCAAGGAAAATTCTTGTGAGACAGAAAAAAGCATAATGGATGACTAGAAGAATTGGGACTATGTTGGAAATGAAGCAGAGACTAGATTTGGGAGATGGAAATAAACAGGAAGAAAACCAGCAATCTGAAAATTGACAAATAAATGTGGGATTACAACGAATTAATTATATTTGTGAAACATGACAGAACAAGAATACCTGGAAATTTGGACTTTTTTGATTTTTGTTAAATTTGTAGAGGATGCCGAAGTATATGCCCTACTTCATGTCATTAATATTTGGAAGAACATATAGGAGAGGCATAGCGGAGGAGAGTTAACTGTAAGTAAAACAAAAAATTGGGTCCTGCGTCAGTTGCTGTCCCTTCTTCCATGACGTCAGGTTGTCAGGGGTATAAAACATGCAGCTGACACCATTACATCAGTCTTTCTTGACGTGCGGTGCCCGAAGCAGAAGTAGTTCACAACAAGCGCCAGTCGGCCGACTCCTGAGATTTTCGTTTTCGAGTTTCAGAACTGAAGTCTTCAACTAAAGCTAAGTACCCCGTTGGGGAAACTTTTTCGTGCTCCTTACCGATGTCAGTAAAAGTTAATAATTGCATTACTTGTGGAAAGCAAATACCTCATAAAGATTTTCATTCGTACTTTATTCCTTGCCTAGGCCCTGACCACAGCGTACCTTGCTGTTAATTTTGTGCTTTATTTAATCAGCGCACTTTCCATCGTCGGTATATTTTTGCTCTAAATATTTCGGTTCTCAGTTTAATTATCCAGAAATGTCAATTAGCCATCCGACTACCGGGATTCTGAAAAAAACGCAAAAATAAAAACAGAGACAGGCCACCGAGGTGCAAAACTGCCGACGACGCTTCTCCTATGCCAGTTCACCATTACTCATTGAGGTGCTTTCGCAGCCCCTGATACCCGCTGCTTCTGATTCGCAGGCCTCTACTGAGACACATTCAGATTCCGGTATGCTGCGAGATGCTTCAACCATGGAACCCCCGGATGTCTCTATCTTGGATTTGTCCGGAGCCGCTGTGCAGGCACCAGCTTCTGATGGTGTATTCAGGCCTATGGACTTGCATATTAAATCGATGCCTCCTTTATTACTTAGGCCTAAATCTCGAACCATGTCTAAAAAACTGACGCCCAGGCCACATGCTCAGGCCTCTATGACTAAAAAACAAATGATAAGAATGGCTGAGGATCTAATAACTCTAATCAGGGGTAGCCACCCCCCCCCCTCACCCTTCTAAGAGGCCTAGGACTGAAGTTGATTATGAATCCTCTGATCAGGATTCTGTTTTTTCTGACTCTTCTGATGATCTGGATTTGTCCTTACCCACTTATGAGGATTCTGATGCAGAGGACTCTATTCCCTCTGCTTCCCCTCCTGATGATTTTTCTTTTGGGGAAATCTTACATACTCTAAGGGAGCATTTCCACTGGGAAGGCCAGGATTTTTCTGATTCAAAAAAGAGGCTTAGGGATTTCCTTCTCCTACCTCAGCATAGGCCTTTAGCTATTCCTCCTGTACTAGACATTGTTGATGATGCTTTCTCGGAATCTAGTTTGTCCCCTGATTCCCTGCCTCCTGCTCCCAGAAAACCTGACATACTACAGGGTCCCTGAGTCCCACAAGTTCCTTTTCAAAAATCCTATTGCAGATCCAGAGACCATTTCACAGGGGCCCAAGGGCATTAAGGCTTCTACTGCTAAAAATTCTACTCCTTCTGATAGAGACTCCAGGGCGATGGATAGATGGGGTAAGAAAGTTTGCACTTCTGCAACCTTGGCCATTAGGGCTTTAAACTGCCAGTTTCATATGTTAAAATATCAGCAACATGTTATTAGACTGCTTAAACAGAAAATTATGTTGATTCCTGACTGTGTGGAAAATAAAGAATTACAGGATTTAATGCATTCTGCCAAACAAATTGGAAAACATACTTTGCAATGTGGTTTTCATTCATTAGAGGCTTCTTGCATGGCTGATGTTACTGGGTCTGTGCTCAGAAGGCATGCTTGGCTTAAGGAGCAATGTTTGCCTGATCATGTTAAAGCTAAATTGTTGGATGCTCCTTTAAATCAGGACCAGGACCGTCTGTTTGGCAACAAGGCTGAGGAAGTTCTTAAAAAGATGGAGGATAAAGCTAAATCTATGCAGACTGTTAAAGATTTTTTACAAGTTCAGCCTCCTAGATTTAGTAGGCACTGGCCCTCTAAGAATTGGTCCTTTCCAGGCCCTTCCAGGTCTTCTCAAGCCAAACCCAGACACAGCAAAAACCCCAGGTTTCAGTCCCAGGGGACTCACAAAACTTAGCAGTGGGGGGCCTCCACTTCCAAGTCTGGGAATAATAAGACTCCCCCCTATGGTAAACTGTCTCAATTACTTCCTTTTAAAATATCCAAGCACTTATCAACTGACTACCCCTTTGGGGGGAAAGATTGCTCTTCATGAAAAGAATTGGGACCTCATTACCCAGGACAAATGGGTTTTAAATATAGTGTCCCAGGGATACAGGTTTCACTTCCACACTTTGCCAATACCAAGTGGGTGGCTGGACCTACCCCCAAATCAGTGGGCAGAGGCCCAAAAACAAGTTCTTTCTCTCTTAAGCATGGGGGCTATTCAACTGGTACCAGAAGAGGAAAAGGGGACAAGGTTTCTACTTGAGACTTTTCCTGGTAACCAGAAAAGACAATTCATGGCATCCTATCCTGGACCTGTCTACTCTAAACACCTTTTTGGAGATTCCAAAATTCAAGATGCTGACTCTTCAATTACTTCCTATGCTAGGCAAAGATGCCTGGTTGGCAACACTAGATTTAAAAGAAGCATACTTGCACATCCCAATCAGGGAATCTTGCAGAAGATACCTACGCTTCAAAGCAGGCTACATGCACTATCAGCTCTCTGCACTGCCCTTTGGCTTATCTACTGTGCCCAGGGTATTCACAAAGTGCCTAGCTCCAGTTATTGCATTTTGCAGGCAAAGAAATATTCAAATATACCCATACCTGGACAATTGTCTAATTCAGGCAGAAAGTCAGGACATACTTTTGAATCATCTGGCCTTTGTAAAAAGGGTTTTAACTTGTCTGGAGTACACCATAAACGAAAAGAAATCACACCTGGTACCCTGTCAACAAATTATATTCCTGGGAGCAAGCTTGAATACAACTTCCAAGATAGGTTCATAGGTAGGTACAAGGCTATTGGCCCTAGTGCCTATATAAGCCTAGTCAAATGTACCCTGGCTTTCGCCAACCAAGAAAATTATTTTCCTGTGCCACTGTCAAGCAAAGCCACAGAAATGATCCCCGGGGTGAATTTCCTCTCTCTCATCCAGTCATCAAGTGGCTTACCTCACGCCAGAAAAGCAAATTCATTTGACAACCTACTTCAAACAAGTGGCCACAAAAACCCTGCTATCTGCAAGACAAATACTGCAAGCCTTGGGGTTCATGGCCTCCTGCATTCTTCTAATTCCATATGCAAGACTGCATATGAGGAAACTACAGTGGTATCTAAAAAGCCTATGGTGTCAACATTCTCAAGACCTAGAAATGATTCCTATCATACCTTGCCTAAGCCTAGAGTTCCTTTGGTGGGCAGAGGCCTGCCACCAAAACAAGGGACTAACTTTCACACCACCCCGTGCCGCCCAAACCCTAACAACAGATGCATCAGACTGTGCATGGGGGGCTCACCTGGCAAGGAAGTGCATTCAGGGCAAATGGAACAAAAGTCAAATGCACCTGCATATCAATCAAAAATAAATGTTAGCTGTACAGAATGCTCTGACAGCCTTCAAGGACCACATTCTTCGAGGGCAACTAATGGTAAAAACGGACAACACCACTGTTATGTGGTACATACGCAGGGGAGTACACATTCTTACCCCCTCTGCAGACTAGCCATGGCATTGTGGAACACAGCCTTGAGCTCCCAAGTGCACCTACAAGCTCAATTCCTGCCAGGAAAATTAAATACACTGGCAGATGAACTAAGCAGAAACCTCATGGACCCACACGAGTGGAAACTGGAACCAAGGATTTTCAACATGTTGACAAGCAGATGGGGGAGCCCAGATATAGACCTGTTTGCCTCTCCCCAGAGCTACCAATTGGACAACTTTTACACAAGGACTCCCCACAAACAAGCCTGGAAAGTGGATGCTCTGTCCTTCAGCTGGCAAAATCTATCTGTCTATGCCTTCCCACTGCCTCTGCTCTCCAAAGTACTACTAAAAATCAAACAGGACAAACCAAGGATGATTTTGATTGCTCCAGAGTGGCTGCGCCAACACTAGTACCCCCTCCTGCGCAGTGTGTCACGGTTTTCCCCATGGCACCTGCCTCAGACTCCTCCTCTGCTGTCTCAGCAGTAGAACCAGATTCTGCACCCTCAGCTTCCAACACTGAACCTTGCAGCCTGGCTAATTACTTAATCTCTCCTTTACCATCCCTCAGCAAACCTGTGATGGATATCATCTTAGAGGCAAGGAGGCCTAGTACTAGAAAATCTTATGCTGAAAAATGGAAAAGATTCTGTGCCTGGAACCAATCTCAAGGGATGAGGACAGCAGCTCCCAATTTACCTCAGATTTTACAATACTTAACTGAGATGCTTCACAAGGGCCTGTCTTTTTCCTCCATTAAAATCCATGCATCAGCCATTTCAGCTCATTATAACACAGAACCTCCCCTCTTCTCTCATCCACTGTTCAAGCAGTTCCACAGAAGGGCCAAAAAGTTGAGACCACCCAGGAGAGCTTCAACCTCAGCCTGGGACCTTAATTTTGTCTTGGAGAAACTCATTCTACCTCCTTTTGTGCCAGCTGCTACTGCAGACTTAAAATTTCTTTCTTGGAAAACAGCTTTCCTTTTAGCAATCACTTCAGCTAGAAGGGTATCTAAATTACAGGCCCTTATGGCAGTGGAGCCTTTCATCATGTTTCATGCAGACAGGGTCTCCCTCAGAACCAATCCATCCTTCATGCCCAAGGTGGTATCCAGTGTGGCTCTTAATCAGTCCATTCATTTGCCAACCTTCTTTACCAATCTACAGAATAAAGGGGGACGGATACTGCATTCCTTAGATGTGCACAGATTACATAGATTCTACTTGGACAGAACTAAACCTCAAAGGAAATCTGAACAACTGCTGGTGGCATTTGCTGCAGGGGCAGAGGGAAAGGCTATTTCAAAGCAAACCATTTCTAAATGGATAAGCCATTGCATTCATTTCTGCTATAAGCACCATGGAAAACCTATCCCCCAGGGGATCAGACCTCACTCAACCAGGGCTGCATCTACCTCTACAGCCTTTTCTCAGAGGCATCCCTACCAGGGACATCCTAGAAGCTGCTACCTGGAGTTCTGTACATACTTTCACCAAGCATTATCATTTGCCAATTTTCTCTAAATCCAGAACTGGCTTTGCCACTGCAGTCTTGCAGGGCTTTATAGCTGGCCCTAATGCTATCTAAATTCCTCCTCCCAACCATAGCTTTGAGAATCTACCCAAATGTAATGACTGCAACAGTGGAACACAGAGCATAGTACAGTTGTGCACACTTACCATAAATGTAGATGTTCGAGTTTATTCACTGTTGCAGTCCTGGTTACCCTCCCTCCAGCCCCCTAAATTCTTTTGGCTATACCTCCACTTTCCTTTACTATGCTTAAAAATCTTTTTGGTGTATTTGCTTTTTTGTTGGAGGTATATATTTGTGCTTTTATGTTTAATTGCTTCCCATTAGGGGGGCACCTGACATCTGGGGCAAGAGAAACTGATGTAATGGCGTTGGCTGCATGTTTTATACCCCTGACAACCTTACATCATGGAAGAAGGGACAGCAACCGAAGCAGGACCCAAGATTTTGTTAATCAGGCCAACTGAGAACAGCCTACAAGCAGATAACCCAAATGTAATGACTGTGAATACACTCGAACATCTACATTTATTGTAAGTGTACACAACTGTACTTTATTTTCAAGTGTAATAGGGATACTAAAGTAAACAGGTGCCCCTGTTTTTTCTTTTTTTCTTTTCTTCTTTCTTTCTCATTGTTCAGCTTTATGAAATATAGGCACTGCAATGTAAAAAAAAAAAAAAAAAAAGAAAGAAAAGTCTGATCAAGAGAGCATGATACAAGAAAAATTGATGTGCTTTTTCTTACCCTTGAATAAGGGAATGACTGGATTAAGGCCCTTGGCTTGATCTAGTAACACATTTTAAAGGGAAGTAAATACATTTATAAAAGTAGCACTGAATATAATAAAAAGTTTTCCTCTAGCAAACACATGAGTGTTTGTAGAGACAACTATGTATATAGTTCTCGTGGCTCCATGGAGACAGTCTGATAAGTGGCAATAAAAACAGCATATTACTTTCTTTCAATGGCTAGGAGATAATGTTTTCTGAAAGCATTCACATGTTTCCCCAATCTGGGAGAGGAATAAAGATAAGACAAAAACAGACACCACTCAGCAGAAGCACAAGGCTGTACCATGCATCTTAGCATGGATAACCTTCATTATAGGTTAATCCAAGGCTGTAAGTGTGGCTGTCAGTCTGGAACAAACTGTTCCTGTTAGGAAAGTTAAACTTCAGTGTTTTAGGGTGTACACAGGTTTTTGTGTTAGTATTAAGTTAACAGGTTTTAGGCGTATTCTGTGGGTGATTTTTGTGGGCTTTCACTAAAACAAATAGTTTTGTAAGGGTCTGTATTACAACATCAAACTTGTCTACGTTTGAATGTTGTAATAGCGAACCCAAAAGTCCGAAATCCGAAAATAGCAAAGCCATGGCACATTGATTTTTTCCCCAGGAAAAAAATTGGTGGGCCATTTTCAAGGCTTTGCTATCTCCTCCACTGTGGTGCAATCTCGGAGTTGGTATATTTAAGGGGGTGTGGGGGGTGAAGCCCCCCACTGTCGTTTAAGTTTTAATTTTTTTTTTTTGTCACAGAACAGCGATTTTTTTTTTCCCCTTGGGAAAAATATCTCTGCTCTGCGTTTTCGTTATTATTGGGTTTCGGAGTTTAGGGTTCAATATTACAACATTCAAACTTATGTTAGTTCGCCGTTGTGATATAGACTTGTTTTGTAAGATGTGACATGGGTTCAAATGGATATGACAAGAAACAACTATATAAAAGATCAACCTGCCAAACAGTGTATACATGTAACACAAAAGCTGGAACTAGACATTAAAAAAGTTGTTACACATAACAGGTGAGAATAATAACGTCTTAACATAATGACAACACTTTCTTTATTATCTTTAAATGTAAATGATCTCTCAGATATAGTTCACTATTCTTTCTTTTTTGTATATGTTAAAGATGTAGAGTACAAATAGCTATGGTACAGAAGACACATTTGGAAAGATATAAACGTGAATTTGATAAAGAAAGGTTTTCAGGATGGTTATTCAGGAGAATATCTGTGACATAGGAAAAGGAGAATACTTTAATTGCAAGAAGAGCTCCCATAATGATCAAAGAGGATACAAAGATAAAATGGTAGATTTGTCGCACTAAGGGGCTACTGGCAAGGGAGGAGGATTACACTGGCATGTATATATATTCCACCTAAAACTGCTATAATGGAGTATAATAAGCTTTCAGCAGGGAATATTACTTATAGGTGCGGACTGGAATTTGATTTGCAGAATCGAGGATGTATTGGGGGGGGGGCAGATGGGAAAATATGACAAAAGAAGGAAGATTTTGGAAGATATTTATTTAAATATTTGGCATGGAAGATGTGAATTCAGTAGTTGGAGTTTGGAATGAATTTATTATTGTCCAAGATACAGATACTGGGCTAGGGAAGACAGAATTTATTTCACAGGAACATGTACATTTAATTGAAAGTTTTTATGTGCATCCAAAACTATTTCAGATCAAGCGCCAATAATAACTAAAATAAAAATCCAGGGTAATGATATAAAAATGAGAGACTGGTGCTTTGCCACCTATCTGTTGAAAAGAGAGGAATTTAAGGACTGGATAGTGTAAATTGTTTGGGAGTTTTTAGAGAAGATAGAAATTTCTTCTGAAAATATAGCTAATGAGTGGAAGAAAATTAAAGTGGAGTTTAAAAATAGTGTGGAAATAAAAGAGAGAGAGAGATGGTTAAGAAGTAACAAGAATTAGTTAGAGGGACTGAGAAATGTTAAAGTATTGCAGAATAGTGGGAATCTAACAGAAAGGCCTTGCTGAGACAGATGCCTGGTGTCAAAGCCATGGCCTCAAGCTCAATGCCAAAAAGTGTATTGTCATTCCTTTTGGTAAAAACTCAGTACCCATGAACTACCACATAGGTGGTAGTCTACTTAACACCGAAAGTGTGATGAGACCTTGGGACACAGGTGGACAGTAGTCTCTCCTTTGATAATCACATCGCCACAGTAGTCAGGAAATCCTTCTATGTGGCACACCTCATCACAAAAGGTTTCTCATCCAGGAAAAAAGAGGTCATTGTTCCCCTCTACTCGTCACTCATTAGACCCATTATAGAGTACAATGCCCCTTTTGGTATGTACCTCACAAGACATCTACAACAACTGGAAAGGCCACAGAAATACCTCACAAAGAGGATTACTGGCCTCAAAGAGGTGCCCTATGCAGACAGTCTCAAAAAACTGCAGCTTTACTCGGTTGCATATCGCCTACTCAAAGACGAAGCATGTCAAACCCAGAGCTTTTAGACATGCTCCACTTAAAGAAATCACAGTCCCTACGAGCTACACGCTGTAGGGACCTAAATCTCGTCACCGCAATAAACAGAACATGCTAGAGGGATAGATTCCTGTCCCAGAGACTTTCCATACTCTGGAACAAACTACCTATCTATATCAAACAAAGCTCCTCATTAGCACTCTTCAAGAAAAATCGTGATGATTGGATGGGAGATAGGAAATTCACCTCAGGGATCACTTCTGTGGCTCTGCTCGACAGTGGCACAGGAAAATAATTTTCTTGGGTGGCGAAAACCAGGGTACCTTTGGCTAGGCTTATATAGGCCCTAGGGCCAATAGCCTAGTACCTACCTATGAACAAGAAGAGTAGCAACTGCAGATTGCTAAACAGAAAATAAGGGATTATCTTGATAGCATGCACAAGTTTAGAAAGACTGCTGTTAAGCAGCTATTTTTATGATAACTCCAGAGCACAAATCTTTTAGCACAATGACTTGGGCAACAGAAAGTAGAAATGGGTGTCTGTAAACTTAGGGAGCTTATAACAAGGAAATTAACAAGAGAGCCCGAGAGGTATTAGAAGTATTTCAGAAATTTTATGAAAATCTATATAAAGCAGAGAAATATTGAAATCAAAAAAGGTGCAAATGGAAATGTTTATGGAACAATTAAATATGCCAAGGTTAGAGGTAGATGAGGCTCAATTACTAACAGGATAGGAAGAGATGAGATAAAAATGGTAATATATAACCAATCTACAGGAAAGTACACAGGAATAGATGAGATTCCTGTGGAAGTTTGGAAGCTAGGAGGGAAAAATAATTATAAAGATCTGGAAGGTTTTGTTTAACAGTATTTTAAGAGGAGAAGGAGCACCAACATCCTGGAAGAAAAATGTGGCTGGAGTACCTAAAGAGGGTAAAGATCCATTATATCCAGCTTCATATATGCCCATTTCAGTTCTAAACCATGATTATAAAGTATTTGTCTATAATGCCTAAAAGAATGGAAAAGATGATGCCAAAATTGATAAATATGTATCAATGTGGTTTTGTGGAGGGGAGGCAGACATCTGATAACATTAGCAGAACACTGATGATCCAGAGGAAAGTAAAATGTAAGAAAACACCACTACTCTTAGTGGGTCTTGATGCAGAGAAAAGCATTCTACAGAGTAAACTGGGATTTTATATGGAGGGTAATGGAAGCATTTGTTGTCTATGATAAAATTATAAGGTTGATTAGAAGCATATATGAAGGATCAGAAGCAAATTTTAAAGTGGATGGGTTTCTCTCTGATAATTTCTGTTTGAGCAGAGAAACCAAGAAGGGGTGTCCTCATTCCCCTTTATGTTATATTTAGAACCACTGGCAAAGAAAATAAGGGACTCAGAAATCCAAGGATATAATTGGTATGGTAGTCAAAAAAGCTGGCTTTATTTGAAGATAATATTATTTCATACCTGATAAAACCAGAAAAGGACATTTCAGTGTTTTGGAACATTTTGAGAAAGATTCAAGTCTTTTGGGATACAAAATTAATGAAGCTAAAGCAAAGGCAATGGCTATAAACTATGTACCCACACACAAATTAGTTCAGCAATATCCACATGTATTCGGACATGATAAAATGAAATACTTATGTGTATGGATTAAAAAAGATTCTGTTGTGGAAGCTAAGGATATGTGGGAAGAGACTAAACAAAAGATAATATAAAAACTGAGACATTGGAAGTTCCATTTTATGGATATGGATAACGAGATACAAGCAGTTAAAATGTTTAATCCCTTTAGTTTTATACACAGGTCATGCATATTCATATCAACCAGAGGAGAAGTTGTGGATATCAGTTAATAAAGAGCTGAAGGATTTTATCTAGGAGGGGAAGGCATCAAGAGTCAAGTGGGATAAGGTTATTCTTCCAGTAGAATGAGCTGGTTTGGGATTTCCTGATTTGAAGGGGGGGTATTTCAGAGCTAAGGCTCCTATACGTAGCGCAAGCAGAAAGCTATACTTCAAAGTGGAAAGTGCCAATGACAAAACAGAGTGGAAGCTCAAGAAACAAGGAGAGACTGGGATTTTGGATGCAGACTTAAGGAAAATAACAATAACCATACAAAATGTTATGTTCATAAACTGGAAGAAAGTATTCTAAGAACTTAACCAACTCGGGAATAGAGAAAGAGATTCTGCCGATAGAGATGACTGTAATAAGGGATAAAGACAATTAGCAAGAAGGGGCTGGAATTTATGGGAGAAAACTGGCAAAGGAACCAAGGTATTGGGAGCAAATAATTAGAGATGGAAAGGTAATAGAATGGGAAGAGGCCAATAATTTATTTGTACTGCAGGCTAGAGATTGCCTTCTCTATCAAGGATTGATATCAAAGTATAGGCAAAGTGAAAGAAATGGGGGGATCCTAAGTGAAAGATCTACACTGGTAGAGTTCTTAGTAGGATCTAGAAAAGAAGCCAATGTTAAAAAAGGAGTAATTAGTAGAGCATATAAAATATAGCATGATAACTATAACAATCAATCAGAGGAGGTTAAAAAGGAATGGGAAGAGAGACTGGATAAGAAGTTCACAAAGAAACAATGGGAAGATGTATGTATGGCTTCCAAATATGCAACAAAGTCTAGAAGATTTAGGCTGTTTGCTTGGAAGTGTTTTACGTATAGGTATTTATATACACCAAGTATACTCCAAAGAATTTTTCTCAGGTAGATAAATGTTGGAGATGTGATGGAGGAGAAAGAGGTAATTGAGAACATATTTTCTGAGAGTATAATGAGTTGGCAGACTTTAAAAATTCCCTACAGACTACTATGTCAGAAATAATAGGCGAGCAAATTGATATAACTAAGGAAGTTCTTTTTTGAGCTATGATATAGATTCGGAATTGCCTAGACATAATAAGGCCTTGCTTAGTAATTATGGTAGCTACCAAACAAGGAATTACTAGAAAATGGAAATCGAAGTCAAACCAACTTTACTAGAAGTAGTGAATATATTAACAGAGATAAAACAACTGGATTTGGGATCTTTAGAAAAGGGCAGGAGCAAATTACGTAGGGAAAAAATGGAAAATGTGGAAACAATACATGCAGAGGAGGAACGACGTTTAAAAGAAGGCAGGATTTGAATGAGCTGTGTATTATTTGACTGACAATGACTGGATAGATTATAAGTGATGTATAATGTTTGCAAATACAGATATGGCAGTATGGTTTGTGATGTGTAATGTTTGCAACTAAAATTGTCAGTATGGTTTGTTTTCATTTATATAAATTTATGATTGCTTATGTCATACATGATACTTTAATAAAGATGTTTCTTTAAAAAAAAGGATGAGGCCTTCACTGCAGGTTAGAGATTGCCTTCCCTATCAAAGATTGATGATCAGAGTATATGCAATGAGAAAGAATTATGGGGATCCTAATCAAAATACCAGCACTGGTAGAGATTTTAATAGTATGTAGGACAGAAGATGCTATTAAGAAAGGGATGATTAGTAGTGCATATAAAATATTTCATGGTATCTAAGAATCAATCAGAGGATGTTAGAAAGGATTGGAAAGAGAGATTGGATAAGCAGTTCATAAAGAAACAATGGGGGGATATATGTATGACTCCGAGATATGCAATCTTTGCTTGGAAGTGTTTACATAGGTATTTTTATACCCAAAGTAGACTCCAAAGAATTTTTCCTCAGGTAAATAGCAAATGTTGGAGGTGTGATGGGGAAGAAAGAGGTAACTGGGAACATATTTTATGGGAGTGTAATGAGTTGGCAGACTTTAATAATTCAGTGCAGACTGCTTTGTCAGATGTACTGCATGAGCAAATTGGTATAACTAAGGAAATGGTTTTCCTGAGCTATAATACAGAATCAGAATTGCCTAGACATAGTAAGGCCTCGCTGAGTCTAATTAAGATGGCTGCCAAAAAAGCATTTAATAGAAAATGGAAGTGAAAGTCTAAACCAACTGTACTAGAAGTAATGAATACAGTAACAAAGATAAAACACCCAGGAAATGGGGTCTTTAGAAAAGGGTAGGAGCAAATTACATAGAAGAAAATGGGAATTGTGGGAGCAATACATGCAGAATAATGTTTTGGAGGAAGAATGAGGTTTAAAAGAAGGCAGGATGTGAATGAGCTATGCTTTGTTTGACTTACAATGACTGGAAATATTAACAGTGATGTATAATGGTTGCAACTAAAATCATGTCAATAGGGTTTGTTTTCATTTATATAAATGTATTATTGCTTATGTCATAAGTGATAATTTAATAAAGATGTTTCTTGTTAAAAAAAAAAAAAAAGAGGAGGATCAGGTCCATAGTAGCATAGAATGAAATACATAGATATCCACACATGAGATTTTCAAGAGATTAAGTATAAGGATAGGATTTTAAGACTGCTAAGGTAGGTAAGCAAACAATAATGCCCGACAGGGTGCATGTTAATATGTAATTAATGTCCGCCCAGGGGTTTTGTGAGGTATGCATACACAGACATAAACACACATGCACACTCTCTTGTTTTTCAGTTTTCTTTGTTTTTCTTTTTAATATATTTTACACTCGCTAAACAGCAGAAGTGCTGCTTAGCGAGTATAAAATAATGTCTGGATCGTTCTCTCTTTCACTCACATGCACGCGTACACTCTTACACAGAGATAAACACATACACACTTTTGTTTTTCAGTTTTCTTTCTTTTTAATATATTTTGCACTCTTTCAACAGCAGAAGTGCTGCTTAGCAAGGGTATAATAATGGCGGCCGTTTATTTATTTTTTGGCAACTTGATATTCTGCCGTGAGGCCGCAGATTCGTTTTTTAGTGGGCATTACTTGTATATTAATACCCTGCTGGAGAATGTTCGTTCTCCAATCAGGGTGCTAATGTACATTTTGCTCATTCTCTAAAAATCATTAGACCAGCAGTCTTTTTCAGTTAGGAATCCCTGACACCCTTCTTAACTACATAGTTTGTCTGGATATATACTTGCCAAAGTTGATGTTATACTGTATAGTTTGTTTAATTAAGGCTGAGTATAGAGGGATGACAAATTCTAGTTTCCATCTTTGATAGATGCATAGTTACAGAACCTTGTAGCTTTGTTTTAGTGGGTTGCTGATAACAGACTGTTCCTCAAACATTGCAGGTCACATGTCAGCTGTAATTTTATTAATGCAGAATTCATATGCACCTTTGGATATCATTTGGACTAGATATGGAAGGATTTCTTGACTGCTGCTGATACGTGGTATTTGAGGGAGAGGGATTTGTCAACCAAAGTGCCAAGATCCCAGACTACTATGTCAGTCTGTAGTAGGGTACTGGATGAACAATATATTGCAGAAGAATGGTGTTTACCAAATGAAATAATACACTTTTTTGCATTTAATTTTTGCTCTTTTTCTATGGACCCTTGTTTTGTAAGGATTCATGCCTGCTGTAGCAATCCCATATGTGGGGCCAAACAAACAATAGCACCCACCTTACAGTCATTTGTAAATGTGGTTTGCCAAAGGTCTGTATTTCAAGTTGGTAGGTCGGAGAAGTACAAGCCAGAAGAGAGGGTGTCCCAGCACTTACTTTCTGAAGTGATGTCTGTACCTCAACTATGTGGGTTCTATCCTTCAGCCATTTGTCTTTCTACCTTGTCACATGTAGGTCAATATTTAGGTCTTTTACTCTATTTACAATACCTACATGCGGATGGCGTCAAATGCTTTTAACAATTCCAGATGTGCTGTATGAAGTTAATGACCTTCATCTTCCACCTCAGTGAGCTTTTTAAAGTTTACTGAAATGAGTTGACATGGCCTACCCTTGGCAAAACTGAACTGATGAAGATGTAGTTGAATTAGACCTTTGGTATTATCATTTATGAGGTGAGCTATGATGTGTTCCATGGCATTGCACATAATGCTAGTTAAATCGGTGGGATCTATAGTTTTCATGGTCTGTCGCAGGGTTCCCTCTGTGAAGGGGCATCAACAGATGTTCTGGAGGGGTACTAAGAGAGCATGTTTGACACCAACTATTAGGTATCCAGATAAATCATTTTGGGCCCGTAAAAGTGGTATTTTAGTTTACAAGAATACATTTAAGACATGTTTTCCAATGATCTTGGGTGGGTGTAATATACTTTGGGATTTGCATAATATCAATAACTTTGTGAAAAATTAGCATTAAATTTATCTGCAAGTATGTTAGCTATGTTTTTAGAGTCAGAGTAGATCATGCCATTTTGGATGAGTTTAGAACATTGCTCTGTGTTTTCCTATTTCCTGATGTTGTTGAAGAGGAGGAGGGGAACTTTCAGGAGACAGTCTATGAAGGATGCATAGTTACAAAACCTTTTATTCTTGTCTCATCAGGCTGCTCACCAACTGATTGTTCCTGGAATATTGTGAGTCATGTGTCAGCTTTTACTTAATTGGTGCAGAATCCCAGAATTCAAGCAAATAAGTTTTTTGTTTTTCTTCAAAAAGTGGTATTAGTCTTAAAGCCATTTGGACAATGGGAGCCTCTTGATTAGCACTCTGATCAAAGAACTAGTTTGCTGAGTAGTCACAGTGTAGCATAATTCTGACAGGCCCTTCTTCCTCCTTAGATATGATGACAGATTCATCAAGCACTGGCATGGGATACCTGAAAATGCTGCTCATTCCAAGGGATTTGGTTTCTTTCACAGATTAAATTGTGCATCAGTTTGAGACTGATGTTAGCAAAGAATTTAGGTGACTGAGAGGCCACTCATTTTTTTTCCAAGTCAAAAACGACAGTGGCATTAAAACATGGAACATAAACAAAGTGGCATAATATCTTATTTGCTTTCATAAATGACTGTACAGCAATGGGAGGTAACTCTGTCCCTCTGCCGTCAGACAGTAACCAGTTATTTGGCAGGCAAAGGAATTGTGTTGGCAGAGAAAGATGCACAGCACTCCTGGAACAATTCTGAAAACTCAGTCTAGAAGATGTTACATTTTTCTTTTATGTTAGAACTGGTAGGGTTGGCCCTATTGACTTTCAAGCGCATGATTTGATGTCTGAAGTTTTGGATATGGTATCAAAATACTTTCCACTTTCTGTGGTTCAGTTGGGTATTTTACAAGTTAGAAAAGAAAAACCCCTTTTCTAATTGTGTTTCACCAGTTAAGCTATTCTTCATTTCCCATACTGTACTCAATGAGGATCATGTAATTCAGCAAGAAGATAATCCGTATATGAGACAAAACACTGTCTCTGGCTATGTTTACAGTACAAGTGAACCGGACCCGGGCAAGAGAAGAGAAATATTTTATTCCATACACATACAACACATAGAACAAGATAAACGGTTTAGCGCTTTCATCTGTAAATACAGACTTCCTCAGAACAACCATACAACCATTTCTAAACATTTAAAAAAACTTTTTGGCGCCAAAAGACTACCAAACAACTCATTTAAAGTGCCAGTACATATAAGATGTATAACAAATACTATGGTGGAGAATAATAAAAATACAACAAAATTATATCAAAATGCATCAACACAGATATAAATATATAATTCATAATGAACTATATCTGCAGTTCTGTAATACCGGACCTAGATATTAAAAAGTTTGATCATTGTAAGAAAACATTATTAACAATTGTATATATATAAATAAAATAATACATTTTAAAAACATTATTAAAAATACATGTATATATATGTGAACATGAAATATTGCATTGTATAAAATATGATACATGTTTCTAAGTAGATGTTCGTACAATTAATAATCTTTATTTACATAAGTTGCAAAATTGGTCTAATCGAAATATATTCATTAATACCAGGGAATCTTGTTGCATTTGTTTTTATTTGCCACACACATTCTCTTTTGCTCAACTGAGCTTTATAATTACCTCCCCTGGGAGAGATATGTATTTGATCAGTAATGGCGAATTTAAATTTATGTGCCTCACCATATTTAATAATGTGTCTAGACAGAGCATTGTTCGTATCCTTCACCTTAATCTTGTATAAATGTTCATAGATACGCTTCCTGAACTGCCTCTCAGTTTTTCTAATATAAAAAAACATACATATCTCACACTTGGCTATATAAATTATATTTTTACTATTACAATTTCCCTTATTGAAGGCAACAAATGTCTTATTAATATCATCTAACCTTATACCACATACTTCATTAATAGTAGAACACTGCTTACAAGCCCCACATTTTTTAGTGTGGGTATTCTCATGCTTATTATGATGGACTTGCCTATTCAATAATTTCTTAATATTCATATCCATTTTAAACACAAAACTTGGTTTTGTTCCTAATATATGAATGATTTCATCATCCCTTAAAAAATTGTTCCAACTTTTTTCTATAATATTTCGAACACCTGTCACAAATGGGGAATATGTTAATACACATACCCTATTAAATTCACCATCTGTCCTATTATTCCTATTGACGTGGTTACAAATCTCGTTACCCAGAACTGGTACAAATTTATTACCCCACTCCTTAATAACGTATGCTGAAATATCATTCAATAAGGGCACAGGATATCCTCTATTAATAAACATAGTTCTTATATTTTTTATTTCTTTCACCATGATATCATAATCTGATGTCATTCTGGCAACACGTATACATTGTCCCTTATAAATATTCTTTAAAATATGTCTAGGATGGCTACTAGAAAAATCAAGATATCCATTGGAAAAAGTTTGTTTTCTATAAATTTCTGACTGAAATCCAATATCATTATGTCTAACATAGGTATCAAGATATGCTACCCCCTCCACATTAATATTCTGTGTGAACCTTGCCCGGGTCCGGTTCACTTGTACTGTAAACATAGCCAGAGACAGCGTTTTGTCTCATATACGGATTATCCAGTTGTTTTCTACGTTTTCGGTGCAATTCAGCAAGAAGGCCAAGTGTTGTACGTGTCCCTGCATAAACATTATACATCTGCCTTGGAGCTCATGTTATGATACTTCAAAGACTTTTCTCTTCCTCTCAAATAGCTAATTTCCTAGAATGGGTTTTAGTAGTACCCTATAACAGGAAGTGAGTCATTTGTAGTTTACCCAAGATTAAATGTTTTGTTTGGTCACGAAGGTTACTGTGCATCTTCCTTTCACTAAAATTGCTTATGACTTGGCTTCATGACTCCCACCACTAGTGAGTGATCAAATATGCACGCATCGCTGGTCAATGACACCAGATATGTATGAGGCATACATTGTGAGCAGCAAATATCAGGTGATGAATCCTGTGGTTATCCACACTACTAGTTTCATATTACAGAGCTGGGGCATACATGCATCCAGCCAACTCCTTTGAAGCATACCTTTGAGTTCCCAATGCAGTCTTGGTAGTTGTACATGAGACTGAGTAGACTTCTCTCCAGACTTCTCCTCCAAGTTATGAAGGGCTCACTGGTGAGGGTTGATGAGATCTTATGGGCTCTTTGGCAAATAGTCCCATCAAGCAACCTAGATTTTAGACTTACTCAGTTGTTTGACTTCTGATGAGGCATTTGCTTAAGGGTACAGGAGTGTACCATTAGGATAAATACTAGCACCAAGGTTTTAACTTTCCTCTTAAGAAAAGTGTTACCTTTAGCAGGCAAGCAAGCAAACATTCCACTGGTGCTGGGATCCCATTGAAAAAGTATTGAGGCTTTCCTGCACACTTTCAATACCTTGTGCACTGGGTGAGCACAGACTGTTACCCTTGGAAGCTCAAAATAGGAAAGGTTCTCTGTCCCTCCCTGCCACCTCTTTCTCTGTCACACTTTCTTTTCATTCTGTAGAGCAATCTTGAGAACAAAGGCTTGCAGGATCCAAACTTCCTTGTTTCTGAGATGTACAAGGGTACTGAAGAACCACCCCCTACCCCAGCCCTGCATAGTTACCCTGGATAATCTTCCTTTGGGGTGAGGTTGTTAAGCTGATAAAGTCCACCATGGGCATAGACTGTTACTCCCCTTCCTTCCACCTAAATGTTTTAATTTTGGGTGATGAGCTCATAGTCATCCCACCCATGGAACATTTCCAGTAGGATATTTATTTATATAATTGTTTACTGAAATAGTGCACTGATCTCAGATTGGGTGAATAGAATCGCATAAGTGTTCATTAATGGAGGAGTTGGTAATTAATTGGCAGATTTTATTGGAGATGGTTTTCAAGTTGGTGGAATTTTTCTTTGAGGTTGCAGCTATATTATGGGTAGTCCATATTCGAGTTGATATAGGAGTATTTCTTTGTCTATGGTAACTTTAGTGGCATGGACAGATGAAGTGATAGCTTGTTTGCCCAGAACAGTAGTGCACTGATCTTTTTGCACATGCTTTGAATGTGTAGTTGAAAGTTAAGATATTGGTCTATCCAAATGCCAAGGCATTTGAAGAATGTGGTCATTTCTATGGTATTATTGTTAATTTCTTCAATATTAAGGAAGTTGGGTGCTATAATGATCTGTATTTTGTTCCTAGGGTGGTGTTTATTTATTTATGTAACATTTGTTGACCAGGAAAGTCCGACTAGGAGACAGCCTGTTTTCAGCGGAGGCCTGGGGAGAAATGCTCCAGACACATGTTTTTAGAATGTGGGAGAAAACCCATGCAAATGCAGGGAGGACATGCAGACTCCACACGGAAGGCACCCCAGACGAAAATTGAACCGGAGATCCTCTTGCTGTGAGGCAGCAACACTAACCACTGCAATACTGTGCTGCCCATTATATATAGGCCCCTAACAAAGTGGGGAATATCAGCCTGTAAGTTAAACAGATTTGTAATTAATTATATTCTTGTGTGTTATATATTTTTATCCCGTCTTGCTGAATTTTTTCAAGGAATGGATGTGCGTTAAACTTAGTGGTAGGGGGCTAGTCCTGGTTTTTCTAGCACGATGACACATCATTAGTCAAGGAGGTTCCCCACTCTTGAAGGTAAGAACAAAATCAAGAGAAATTTCAAAAATGCGATGAACTAAAGATATCTGGAGAAGAAACCCATCAGCTACCTAATGCAAAAGACTTCCTCAGAGATTAGCTGATATCTTTGAGTATGCATAATTCATATCCAGCTTCATTACTGTTCTCATAACGCTGGCGAATACAATTTCCACCTGACTGATTCCAAAAAAACACATTTTAACTTGCATTTATAGGACTAAGGAATTTAGACATTCTTATCAGTTATTTCATTTACCCAGAATAAACATGGTTACTTATTATGGGCAAGCAAACTGTTTTCCATTGGAATGTGTAGCCTCCATCGGTCGTCTGTTTTCCTTGACTTGTTGGGAAAGGTTCCTCGTGGACATGTTAGAGGTCATTCCATCAGAGGTATGGTAGCCTCTGTACGTTTCAGTGATGTTCAGTGCCAATATCTATAAAACAACCACCTGGCCTGCAATGGACATATTCATTTGGTGTGAGAAGATGGAGTGCGTTTCCAAAGACAGAAGTTATTTGCTCACTGGGGTCCTCAAAGGGGTGTTAGCTGGGATCTCCATTCAGCCTTTGTGTTTTATAGTTTACCCAGATGATAAGTGTTTTGGTGATAGATGAAACATTAAACAAAACACTAAGAATAGCAGTAACATGAATGAATTTACACATATCTTCCCATTATTTTGCTTTTTCCTCCTCCTGTCTGTTTTTGTTTGTAATCTAATCTTCTTAGTGTTTTGTTGTAAAGTTGACATAGTATTCCTGTGCTCCCTATCAGGCTGTATGACATCCATCTGCTTGGCAATGAGAGCTAGTTTAGCACGCCAGTCAGAGAGTAGACCCTATGCTTGGTTAAAGCTTGCTGAAGAACTAGCCATCTTAAGGGACTGGAACCCATGTGACAAAGGCTTACAGCGAAGACATTAATGGTTTGAGGTGTAAGGCTTATGGTGAAGAGATTAATAGATCTGGGTGTTTCCCTTTAATGAGAAGCACATTTAACAGCTGTATTCCCCTTCACCACCACCACGACTAAGGTACTCTGTGCATTGCTGTAAAGGGACTTCTCTATATTTTCATTTCTTTATAGGCATAAGCCAGCTCGATGTTCTCAAATAACATGTCTGACAAGTCTGAAGCCTACAGATTATAGTCACTATAGGTCTTTACTTTGTGTTAGCCTTCCAGTGACACAGCCACCCCCCCCCCCCCCCGCAACAATTATTCCAATAAGACGAGAGAGCTAAATGTCATTCAGTAATTCTCATCTTCTCAGTCTGGACTCATCTTGACTCCTTTTATGGCAATAATAGAGTATCTTGTTGCATGAAATGGGTCCATACTTTCAGCAAAACAAGCGTTTTGGGCTTTTTTGTACCTCCCCCCAGTTATATATAATAGCTGCAAAGTTGCAGAGCAGTGAAGAAAGAGCAATGTCAGTTGTTTTCAGCAGATCTGATGTTCTTCGTGTTTCACTGTTGCAGTCATTACATTTGGGGTAATCTGCTGGCAGGTTGCCCTCAGTCGGCCTGAATTCCAAAGTCTTGGGTCCTGTGTCGGTTGCTGTCTCCTCTTCCATAATGTCAGGTCGTCAGGGGTATAAAACATGTAGCCAATGCCATTTTCTTTAGTCTTTCTTGCCACGCGGTTCCCGAAGCAGAAGCATTTCGGAAGTGCTTGTCGGCTGACTACTGAAATATTCGTGTTTGAGTTTCAGAACCGAAGTCTTCACTAAAGCTAAGTACCCCATTGGAAAAACTTTTTTCTTGCTTTTTACCGATGTCAGAAAAAGTTAATAATTGTATTACTTGTGGTAAGCAAATACCTCATAAGGATTTCCATTTATTCTGTATTCCTTGCCTAGGTCCTGATCACAACGTGCCTGGCTGTCAGTTTTGTGCTAGATATAACCAACGCACTATTAAGCGACAGTATATTTTTGCATCAAAGTATTTTGGAAACAGATTTAACTATCCAGAAATGTCGTCGGATAGCAATCCGACTACCATAGTACATAAACGCAAAGAAAAGGACAGAGAAAGGCAGTCGAGATCCAAAACCGACGACGAAGCTTCTCCTAAACTAGTCGCCGGTTCGCCGGTACTCAGTGAGGTGCTTTCGCAGCTCCTGATACCCGCTACCTTCGAGTCGCAGGCCACTACTGACACCCATGTGGAGTCCGGCATGCCGCAAGATACTCAAGGTATTGGACCGACGGATGTATCTCCCTCAGATGGGTCCGGAGCTGATGAGCAAGCACCGGCTTCTGAGGGTGTATTCAGACCTCAACATTTGTATATCAAACCGACAACAGCTGCAAAACCAAAGACAAAAGCAACTTCTAAAACTAAAAAACTGACGCATGAGCCACGTGCACACGCCTCTATTCCTAAAAAACAGATGATCAAAATGGCTGAAGACCTTATTACCTTGATCAGCGGTACCCATCCCCCTCCAGATAAGAGGCCTAGGCAAGACACTGGCTATGAATCTTCAGATCAGGTTTCTATTTCTTCTGATTCCTCTTCTGATCAGGAATTATCTATTCCTCCCTATGAGGATTCTGATGCTGAGGAGTCTATTCCATCTGCATCTCCTCCTGAGGATTATTCATTTGGAGAAACATTGCATACTTTGAGGGAGCATTTTCACTGGGAGAGTCAAGACTTCTCAGAATCAAAAAAGAGGCTCAGGGATTTCCTTCTTCTCCCTCAGCACAGGACTTTAGCCATTCCCCCTGTCCTAGACATTGTGGATGATGTGTTTTTGGAGTCAAGCTTGACCCCTGGCTCCTTACCTCCAGCTCCCAGTAAGCCTGACAGATATTACAGGGTCCCTAACTCACATAATTTTTTATTTAGAAACCCTGCTGCTGATCCTGAAACTATTTCACAGGGTCCAAAGGGAGTTAAGGCCTCGACAGCAAAAACTCCTACCTCCTCTAACAAAGATATAAGGGCAATGGACAGATGGAGAAAAAAGGTTTATACATCTGCAACCTTGGCAATCAGGGCCTTAAATTGTCAATTTCATATGCTTAAGTACCAACAACATGTTATGGGATTGCTGAAACAGAAAATTATGTTGATTTCAGAATGTGCAGAAAATAAAGAATTGCAGGAATTATTGCATGCAGCTGAACAAGTGGGAAAGCATACTTTGTAATGTGGTTTTGATTCCTTAGAGGCCTCCTGCAGGGCCACAGTTACTGGATCTGTGAGTAGGAGGCATACCTGGTTAAAGGAACAAAATTTGCCTGATCATGTTAAAGCTAAACTGCTAGATGCACCTTTACAGCATGATTCACTGTTTGGTATTAAGACAGAAGAGGTTTTAAAGAAAATGGAAGACAAAGCTAAGTCAAACTGTTAAAGACTTACAAGTGCAGCCACCAAGATTCAGTAGACACTGGCCTACTAAAAATTGGTCCTTTCTTGTGTCAGAGTTCAAAGGGGCAAATCCAGATGCCCTAAGGGTTCCATATGCCAGGCGCAAGATTCATACAGGTCAAAGCAGTGGGGTGCTACCACCTCCAAATCTGGAGGAGATAAAGCGCAAACCTACAGAAAGCAATCCCAATGACTTCCCTCTGCCTACTCTAAGCACTTATCTTCTGGTAGCATCCATGGGGGAAAATTAGCACTTTTTGCTCAAAATTGGCAGTTAATAACCCAGGACAAGTGGGTACTAAACATCGTATCACAGGGATACAGATTCCATTTCCACACTTGCCAATGGAAAATGGTTGGCCAGATCTGCCAAAAAGTCAATGGGCAGAGGCACAGAAACAGGTTACGTCCCTCATGGATATGGGGGCCATTCAGATAGTACTAGAACAGGAAAAAGGACAAGGTTTTTACTCAAGACTGTTCTTGGTACCCAGAAAGGGCAAGGCCTGGCGGCCAATACTGGATTTTTCTATTTTGAACTCATACCTGGACAATCCAAAATTCAAAATGCTGACTTTGCAGCAGCTTCTGCCCATGCTGGGCAAGAATGCCTGGCTGGTGACTTTAGACCTAAAAGAGGCATATCTGTATGTCCCAATAAGACAATTGTGCAGAAGATACCTCAGATTCAAGGCTGGCTTAATGCATTACCAATTCTCTGCACTGTCCTTTGGCTTATCTACTGCGCCCAGGGTCTTTACAAAGTGCCTGCAGGGAGCCGGGGGTGTGTCGGCGTCGATAGTCTCGGGTACTTTGGCGCCGACACTTCCTTCGAGTCTGTCTGGTCCATTTTCTTTGGATCCGAGCTCTCGGAGTCGAGGGCCGAGCTTCGGATCCGGGGGTATCGGTATGTCTTCGGTGCCGTCCAGGTTGGACCATGCTGGTTCATCGGATCCGATCGCTTCGGCACCAGCTCCGATCCGTCCGTCGGACCCGAGCGAGGGTCTGCTCTCGGATTGCAGAGAGAGCAGCTCTCCCTCGGCATTCGACGTGGTGCAGAGGGCTCTGTCAAGAGATTCCAGGCCCCCGGCCCTTGTCACGGCTCCACCCTGCACTCCTTCTCTGTTGGGCCCGACTTCCATCACCCAGCCCCAGGTATAGCCTGCTTTGATGTCCCAGGTAGTTCCATTGGAACAAGACGTTGCTGGTGAGACCTCCTCGGACAGCCCTCCCGAGGAGGTTCCTCACAAGCGAAGATGCAAGAGGAGGCACCTGGACTCCCCCGAGTCCTTGACTGAGGACACGGATTTAGAGGAAGAGGAAGGCTCCCCAAGATCACCCCCCGAAGATGTCTCATTTGGTGACATCATGGAGATGCTCAGAATAAGGGGGGGGTGGTCTGCCCCAAAGCCTACCTTGGACGAATCCGTGTTCCTGGAGGCGTTTGAAGCAGGCCCGTCTACCTCTTGGGTGTCCCGTCTGGCCGACCCCCTGGTAGACTTGATTACTACCAGGGCGTGGAAGGAGCCGGACACTGGAGCCAGTCCCCAAGCGCCTGGACAAGATCCTTATCCCACCCTCTGACAAGTCCCACTGGAGTAAGGGTCCCCCTGTAGATGCCATGTTGGTGGCGGCGGCCACCAAGAGGGAGCTTGCTCAGTAGAGTCCCTCGGTTCATCCCCCGAGCAAGGAGTCTCAGTCGATGGACCACCTAGGGAAGCAAGTGTTTAGTTCAGCTACCTTCTCTGTCAGGTCGCTGAACTACATGGCACATGTGCACCGACTGCAGCGGGACCTTATCAAAGAGTACGCCATGTCCCCGAGTCCATGTCGGAGGACAAACAATTGTACTCCACCCGGATGGCCACTCTAGAATCCATATCTAACACCTCTATGCAGCTACTGTGTCATGCCACGGAAGGAGCCGCTAGAGCCAGCGGAGTGGGCCTTGTTATGAGATGTCAGGCCTGGCTCCAGCACTGTGATTTCGCGGAACCCTTTAAGGCGGATTTTGCTAATGCCCCTTTTGATGGTTCTGCCCTCTTCGGCAAAACCGTGCGAGATACCTTGGTCCAGAGGGAAAAGGACGGGAAGACGTCTGCCGTCGGAGTCTGCTTCTCTGCTCCCCAGAGGTCCTTCTCTAAGAACCAAAAGGGACAGAAGAAGATGTGGTTCTGGAAGTCGCAACAGTCTCGTCCCGCTCCGGACTCCCAGCCCTTCTGCAGCAGAGGAGGGCAGGGTGGACGCCACCCTAGAGGCAGAGGGGGCCCGTGGAACTTTGGATCCAGAGAACCCTTCTCGGACCGACCCAAGCAACACCCCTGAGGGGTTGCCCGACTGCTCCACTCTGGAGGCAGTCGGGGGGCATTTCTCGAAGTACCCAGCAGTTTGGGAGTCCATCACGACAGACCGCCGGGTGCTTCGCATCATATCCAGAGGATATCAGATTCCCTTTTCTCATTACCCACGCAGCCCCAAATACCTTCCCAATGTCCCACCCGATCAGAGGGAGGCCGCAGCAATGGAAATCCAACATTTGCTGGAAAAAAGAGCCATCCAGCACGTCCCCCCAGACCAGTGCGCGTCCGGGTTTTACTCCAGGTTCTTCTTGGTGCCAGAAAAGACGGGGGACTTGAGACCAATCCTCGACCTCTCTTCCCTGAATCTGTCAGTAACCAAAGAGAAGTTCAGCATGGTCACTCTTCAGTCCATTCTCCCCCTTTTGCGGGAGAACGATTGGATGTGCTCTATAGACCTCAAGGATGCGTACTACCACATTCTGATGGACAGGCGTTCCAATTCATGGTCCTCCCCTTTGCTCTCACCACAGCTCCCAGGGTGTTCACCAAAGTGTTAGCAGTGATAGCGGCCCACCTGAGGCTCCTGGGAATTCAGGTCTTCCCTTACCTGGACGACTGGCTCCTGGCCGCCCTAACAAGGCATCTACTCTGTGCAGCCAGAAACTACTTTCTTCATCTAGCTCCCCTGCTGGGGATCACTATCAACATAGAGAAGTCGTCTCTTACTCCGACTCAAACCATAGACTTCATAGGGACCAGATTAGACACAAACTCCTAGCTTTCTTGACCACAGACCAGTTACTAACCCTGAGGCTACACATGCAGGCCATTCTGCAATCTCCAGCTCCCCCGGCGGAATTGGTCCTGAGGACTCTTGGCTCGATGGCGGCAGCAATCAACCTATTGCCAATGGCACGTTTGAACATGAGGGTCTTACAATGGACCCTTCATGTCCAGTGGTCCTTTCTTCACTATCCTCTGAGTCATCCTGTTCCCCTCAGCAGGACTTGCAAGAGGGCCCTCCTATGGTGGCTCCAATCTCCGGACCTCCAGCAAGGACGCCCCTTTTCTATCACCCCTCCACTAGCCACGGTGACCACGGACGCTTCCCACCTCGGGTGGGGGGGCATTGTTCTGGCAGGACAGTCCAAGGCACATGGGACCTCACGGAGACCTCACTGCATATCAACGTCCTAGAGATGAGGGCAGTGCTGTTAGCGTTGCAAGCACTTCAGGACCTTCTTCCTGTAGGAACGATTGCGATTCAGACGGACAATATGCCTGTTGTCTGGTACAGCAACAAGTAGGGGGGAACCAGGCCTTACCCACTCTGTCGAGAGGCCATGAGGGTGTGGGAATGGGCGATCTCCACCAACCGCTTTCTCATAGCAACGCACATTCCAGGACGGTCCAACATCCTAGCGGACAAACTAAGTCGCACCATCCTGTTACCATACGAGTGGTCTCTGAATCCCGAGATAGCGAATCGGATTTTTGCCAAATGGGGGCAACCCTGTTGCGATCTCTTTGCCTCTCCCTCGAACACAAAATGTTACGACTACTTCGCTCTCATTTCCCCCTCCGGAGAACCCCCGAGAGACGCTCTGGTGCATGCTTGGCCTCCCGGTCTTCTTTATGCTTACCCTCCTCTTCCTCTGATGCTGAAGTTTCTTCAGAAAGCCAGTCGGTTGGGGAGCAGGATTATCCTCATTGCCCCGTTTTGGCCTCGTCAAACCTGGTTCCCTTACCATTGGTCTCATCTGGTGAATCCTCCTTGGATTCTGGATCCCCGTCCGGATCTAATATCCCACCCCCTAGATCTCCCAGTCCCGAACCTTGACAACCTCAAGCTCACAGCTTGGCTGCTCCAGTTCCACTCATAGCTAGGACTCCCGGTATCTCTTCCCCAGTTAAAACTATTCTAGTAGCAACGCACAAGCCTCCTACTAGCAAGATCTATAGCAGCAAATGGAAACGTTTCTCCATTTGGGCGGAATGCAAAAATTTGGATCCTTTTACAGCTCCTTTGCCCGCTGTATTAGACTTTCTGTCAGGACTGTTTCATCAGGGGGCTAGCTCCTCCACAGTCAAGGTTCAACTAGCAGCTATCTCTCATTATCACGTGGGAAATGAACTGGGCCCTTTGATCACCATGAAATTGTGTAAGACCTTTTTGAAGGGCACCTTTCTGCTCAGACCTCCAGTGAAGGATGTAGTCCCTCCTTGGGATTTAATGCTGGTGCTTCAGGCCTTGACAGCTCCCCCATTTGAGCCTGCAGCTTCAGTAGATCTTAAATTCTTGTCATGGAAAACGGCCTTTCTTGTCGCTATCACCTTGGCTCGAAGGGTCTCTGAACTACAGGCCCTCTGAGTAAACCCACATACTTGACCTTTCACAAGGATAGAGTTTACCTCAGGACCAATCCCTCTTTTCTTCCCAAGGTTGCCTCTGAGTCAAATATTAACCAGTCCATCAACCTGCCGGTCTTTTTTCCTAATTACCATAACAAAGGGGAATACAAATTACACTCATTGGATGTGCATAGACAACTTCGCTTCTACATCCACAGGACATCTGGTCATAGGAAATCCGACCAGTTGTTCGTCTCCTTTGCCAAATTTAACTTGGGTAAATCTGTCTAAAGTCACACTGTCTAGATCTATTTCACAGTGTATCCTTTTAGCATATGAAAGCTCGGGCAGAACCGCACCTCAGGGAGTCCATGCCCACTCTACTCAATCTATGTCTGCCTCTACGGCTTTTAGAGCTAGAGTCTCTTTGGATGATATTTGCTCGGCAGCCACTTGGGCCTCATCTCATACCTTTATCAATCACTATAAATTGGACATTATCTCCAGAGGGAGAGCATCCTTTGGCTCTGCAGTGCTCCGGAACATCCTTCCATGAAGGCTGCCCAAGATTCAGGTAGCTGGGGACTCTGTCTCATAGGTTGCTGCACAAATGAAGTAAACTACTTCAGATTAAGAAGTTATGTACTCTCCATAACGTTCCATCTGAGTAGGTAAACTTCATTTGTCAGCAACCGTCCCTCCCTCCTGCCCTCTCACTTGCGAATGTCTTCATACTCAGGTCCATGGGTTTTACCCACTTTATCTTGAGAATAATAATTTTATAGCAGTCTCTGCTGTTGGGCAAACTTGATCTGAGGTCAGTCAGGGTTGGCAGGGGATTATGGGTAGGGGGAGGAGCTTGGAGCTCGGATCTAAAGCTGTTGAAAACTGCCGACTCGGATCCGATTCCCATAGGTTGCTGACAAATGAAGTTTACCTACTCAGATGGAACGTTATGGTGAGTACATAACTTCTTATTCCTCTCATTCCCTGCCTGCAACAGGAGTTTCTATGGTGGGCAAGGGCATGTCACCAAAACATGGGATGGCCCTTCACTCTACCCCTTGCCAGCCAAACCTTAACAGATGCATCAGATTATGCCTGGGGGGCCCACATGGCAGGAAGATGCATTCAGGGCATATGGACACCAAAGCAAATGCAGCTACATATCAACCAGAAAGAGATGCTAGCTGTTCAAAATGCCCTAACAGCCTTCAAGGACTTGCTTCATCCAGGACAACTACTGATAAAGATGGATAACACCACAGTCATGTGGTATATAAACAAACAAGGGGGCACACACTCATACCCCCTTTTCAGATTAGGCATGGCACTGTGGGGCACAGCTTTGACCTACCAAATACATCTTCAAGCTCAATTCCTGCCAGGAAAACAAAATACTCTGGCAGAAGATTTAAGCAGAAACCTTATGGATCCTCACGAGTGGAAACTAAATCCACAAGTTTTCAGCATAACAGAGAAATGGGGAAGCCCAGACATAAATCTGTTTGCCTCTCCTCACAATCATCAATTGAAAAGATTCTGCACAAGGACTTATCACAGACAAGCATGGAAAGTGGACGCCCTATCCTTCAGTTGGAAAAACCTATCAGTTTACGCCTTTCCTCCTCTGCCTCTTCTCCCCAAGGTCCTCCTAAAAGTCAGACAAGAGAAACCGAAGATGATATTAATTGCCCCAGACTGGCCCCGCCAACACAAGGAACTTGTCTCAATCCCCAGCTTGGACCTTGCCTCAAAGACCACAGTTACTGTCCCAGCAAAACAATCAGATCCTGCACAATCAACTACAGATCCTGAACCTGGCAGCATGGCTGACCATGTAGTCATACAAACAACACCTCTCAGTAAAGCTGTGATGGATGTCATTTTGGAAGCCAGAAGGCCTGGTAGTAGAAAATCTTATGCTGACAAATGGAAGAGATTCTGTGCTTGGAATCAAGCACAAGGAACTGATACAGCAGAACCAAATATTCCTCAGATATTGCAATACTTAATGCTTTGACAAAAGCCTATCTTTCTCATCAATTAAAATCCATGCCTCTGCCATTTTGGCTCATTACAATACAGAGCCACCTATCTTTTCTCATCCTTTACTAAAGCAGTATCTTAGGGGAGCCAAAAATGTAAGGCCTCCTAGATCATCACCATTGCCTGCATGGGATCTCAATTATGTGTTGGAAAAGCTCACCCTGCCTCCATTTGAACCAGCTGCTACCGCCGATATAAAGTTCTTATCATGGAAAACAGCTCTGCTACTAGCAATTACTTCAGCAAGAAGAGTTTCAGAGCTACAGGTCCTCATGGCTGTGGAGCCTTTTATCATATTTTACCCAGACAGGGTGTCTCTGAGGACAAATCTTACTTTTATGCCTAAGGTAGTCTCCAGTGTGGGTCTCAATCAAACAATTAATCTGCCAACTTTTTATCCAAACCCGCAGAACAAGGGGGAGAGAATTCTGCATTCCTTGGACGTACACAGACAGCTAAGATTGAGCAGGACTAAAACTCTAAGAAAAACTGAGCAATTACTAGTGGCATATGCTGCAGGATCAGAAGGCAAGGCTATTTCAAAGCAGACAATTTCAAAGTGGATAAGCCACTGCATCCGTTTCTGCTATTTACACCATGGTAAACCTGTGCCCAAGGGCATTAGGTCTCATTCCACAGTTGCAGCTACTTCAGCAGCCTTTCTCAGGGGAGTACCAACCAAAGACATTGTAGAGGCTGCTACTTGGAGTTCTGTTCACACCTTTACAAAGCATTATCATTTGCCTCTCTACTGTAAATCCAGGGCAGGCTTTGCCACTACAGTTCTGCAGGGCCTAATAGCTGCTCCTAATGCTGTTTAGCTCCAGCCTCCCAAATATAGCTTTGGGATTCTACCCAAATGTAATGACTGCAACAGTAAAACACGAAGAACATAGTACAGTTGTGTATGCTTACCATAAATGTAGATGTTCGAGTGTATTCACTGTTGCAGTCCAGGTTACCCTCCTGCCATCCCCCTGTCATTCTGGAGTTTATCTTTCCTTCTCTATCTTCTACAACCTATGTGGTGTATTTGCTTGTTGATGAAGTTAAAGTTTATATTAATGCATGTATATACATACATATATATATATGTTTTTTTTTTTTTTTTTTTTTTTTTTTTTTGGCTACCTTTATGGGGGCACCTGACATCGGGGGCAAGAAAAACTAAAGAAAATGGCATCGGCTGCATGTTTTATACCCCTGACGACCTGACATCATGGAAGAGGAGACAGCAACCGATGCAGTACCCAAGACTTTGGAATTCAGGCCGACTGAGGGCAACCTGCCAGCAGATTACCCCAAATGTAATGACTGCAACAGTGAATGCACTCAAACATCTACATTTATGGTAAGTGTACACAACTGTACTTTTTGCTTAATCATCATTCTGTGCTACTGCCATCAACCAGCTGTTAGGTGCCCCTCAGTCCTGCCTTCTGTGGCAGGTCTTACATGTTATACTTAAGCCTGTGATGTTATAATTGGGAGCTTTGTCACCATGTCACAGTGAACACTTTGCTGGGTTAAATTTCCCACTGTATTTGTCCACATACACATTTCTGCCATTTCTTTCACCCATCTTCCTGCCCATCTCCACACATTTCCTTCAGCAGTCAAGCATAGGAACCATACTCCTTTCCATTTCATTAACTGCTGTCCCCTAAAGATATATGTGGGAAAGTCCCTGCTGAGAACTCAATAGGCTGTAGGCGATCCTGCATTCTGGCAGTGCTACTCCCAGCTTACGTTATCAGCCTCCCCATGACCATAACTGAGCCTTTTCTTGTTCATTTCTATTCTCTGCCACTGTACACATTGCTACATTTTTGTAATTCAGACCCTAGGGCATTCTTCCTATTACTGACAAAACCAGCACATATGTTTTAAGACAAAATGTCAGTAGTGCTTTTCCACTAAAAGCACACGTTTTTCCATTGATGATTTTCATGAAGTCTTCTCAAGCTTAACTTCAGTTTCAGCAAAGTATTGTGTGTAATTTTACTTTGGTTGCAGCCTGAAAGATCAGTTTAATTGAACATTAGACATTTCAGATAAACATATTAAAAATCTCTGTAAATGCAGGAAATCATTCTGACGTATGTGCATTACCTTAATTCAATTATAATAATGTAAATTTATGTTTGTTCCCCCTTGTTTAAGTTGTCCTGAAACACAAGAGGTTTGTTTAGTTCACATGAATATTTTCAGCTTGTAAATGGTGGTTTGTTGCCAACAAAAACACTAGAGGCAAACTGCATTAAGTATTTTATGCCCTTTGGGGGGATTGTACCATCTTGCAGTGCATTTTTCTACATCACTGCTTACTTAGCTGAGAAGTGAACTTTTTCAGAACAATTCCATCTTCCTTCAGTCACTGCTGAAAAAAAAAATCTCTGGGAGCTGAAGTCCGACTGCAATGCTATGTAACCAGTCATACAACTGGCCATCTTACTTTGCTGCAAAATAAAGAAAACTTTTACTCAATGATAAACTTAAGCGGTTGTCTTGAGATGTTTCCTATCATGCAGTCTCAGACTTCACTACTGAGCACTGTTGATATGATTTATTTCTTGTTAAATGTTATCCTGCTATTGCACTTTGGGGTTAATTACTCTGTATTTAAATCAAATTAGAATAAGTAGCAACTAGAATTGAATTAACTCTTTCCTCCTATCTGCATACATTTGAATCAAAACATAAAACAGCAATTACAAGTGCTTTGCTTTGTACAGCTATTTGCTAGGATCTCCTTTTTGTTTTCAAATCTGTGCTCAGATCAAGGAGACACTTAAGCAAACTTTGGTGATCTGAAAACGTGCAGTAGTGTGAAGATGAGCAGAACACTTGAGGGATCTTCTGATACAGTGGGGAATGCATCACAAGTCAAAACCAGGACATCTACAGTTATCTGAAGGGAAAGCTGACGACACTGTATCAGAAGTGCTACATAGTCTGTTGTTTTGCAGACCCTACTTTTGCAAGGAAGTTGAAAGCAGAACCTTAGCAAAGACCGGGACGATTTCTTAAAAGTTGTGGAGTGAAGCAAAAGGATGAAAATATGGTGAAAGGGCAGGATAAAAGCAGTTAAGAACCTAGCATACCTCTCAACTGTCCAGATTTTTGCCTCATATATTTTGTCTGTTTCGCATAAAATTGTTTTTTTTTTCTGGCAAGTCACATGCAAATAATTGAGGACTGAAGTCAGAAAATAATGGCAGTCAATTGAGTTTCACACTTCATATCCGTCGGGAAATTTGTGTTATTCTATCAGCTTTCTAAGTTTGTAAGAGCAGTATTTAAAAATTGTCCCTATTTTTGCGCCTTTGTCCCACCTTTATTTGTGGCTTTGTCCAAATGTCTTGCTCTAAGAGGTATGACCTAGAGTGAATTAATAAACTTGGAGGGAAGTCTGTTTCAGAGGAAGAGGTATTTAAGAATAAAATAAGAGGCACAAGCAGAACACAGAGAGACAATGATTTGGGGTTGATTTGTAATTTGAGAATTTACAGTATTATTTGTAGATGCAAATTATCTTTCTGAAAATGTTTTGGAAATGGCAACAGTTGTGGCATTTTAAGAATGCTTGAAATGTAAATATGATGAGTCTAGTAGGTTATAGAAAAAGGTAAAATATGGGTAACAAAGAACTGTAGATTGCCAGTAAGTTAAAAAAAAAAACAAAAAAAAAAACGGGCAGTTTAGTTGGGTCACTTATAGTTTGTAGTTTGTGAGAATGTAACTTTGGTGTTTACTTAGCTTGTGGAGTGCCAGTACTAGCCAGTTTCCTAAGCAGCCGAGTGCCCCTGCCTGGATAAGTGCAAGACTTGCACTGACATTTATGCTGCTACCTGGCACAACTGTGTGTGCATTCTGCACTAATTTTAGTTCTCCATGCCACTTGAAAATCTTAGTAATTTTATCTTACTTTGTTGTTTATATGAGTAGTTTGTTTGTCTTCTGATAAGTTTCTGTAGTTCATAACTATACAGTTTATAAATTTACTTTTCCTTCCTTTATATATTTGCATTTGTTGGAAACTAGTGCTCAACTAGGAAGTCCCCATTTATTTTACAATAGATATTCTCAGACAAGCTGCTTTAGCCATCAGGCAGTCAGTTGGACCCTGTCATGTTCCCCACACATCTGTTAGTTCAGCTTATCCACCATGCCATATGTATCTGCTCAGAGGGAAGATAGACACTGACATCTGTCATTTTTGCACATGGTTCCTAACAGTTTCCATCCTATTTTACAGAGCACTTTCATAAATGTCCTAATTTTTTTTTTGGGGGGGTATGCTATCACTCCTCTTTCATTCTGAAAGCTATCCCCAGTGCCCCATGTCGAATACTGAGTCTACCAGTCCTCCACTACCCCAGTCTGTCAAATAATTCCATCTGGGGTCTAAGGGCATGGGGGGGCAGTGTTGCCCTGCATCTGCTGGTGTGTTTTTTTTTTTTGTCTTTAAGGCCTACCCTAGCTCCTGCCCCCCCCCCCCAATTACATGGTTTGCATCATGGGGGTGAGCATGCAGTGTCAAACCCAGCCTCAGCAAAAGCTCAGCCAATACTCCCACCATATCCCCTCTTAGACTACATACTCCTCTGTACAAATCCCAGCCTCCACCAGGGATGTCAAGGGGAATGGCCAGGTAACCACCTCCCGCCCTGCTTGCTACTATCCCTTTTGCCAATCCATCAGATACCCAAGCTGCTAATCATACATGTGTCATAGTCAGGGCTTTATCCCTCTATGCCATAGGACCAAATATTGTAACATTACTTTAGTTTCAAAGGGTAGGAAGTCGCAAAAAGAAAAAAAACTTGTTAGAAAATAGTCAAAGAGGCATCAAAGAAACTGGCAGTGCAGGAGCCATCTTTCTTGTAGGTCATATTGCACGTTTGTCTTCTAACAGAATCATCAATAAGAAAATGTGATAGTAGCTTCAGGCAGTCTACCTTTTAATGCTTCTGTTTCAGGGATTACCAGACATAAGATCATGGTTGATGTCCTTCACATCACTATTGCAGTATTCTTAACAGAAAGGATTCCATGCCAAGGGTAACACAACATCCGATCAGTATACCAAAGCATTAAGGAATTTCTAGACATCCTACATCATACGTATGCTCCCTGATCAAGGCTTAGGACATAAAGGTGACATACAGACATATATACCTCAGATGCTACATACCACTAGTTGTCACCCCAAGCACACTTTAGCATGTATCACATATAGGGAAACACTTAGGGATTAGTAGATTGTGTAGTGACAAAGAAGAATGTGAGACTGAGGTACAAAAACCAGTTACTATGTTTTTGAACGGGGATTATGATGAATACCAAGTGAGAGAAGGTTATGATAAGGTTAAGAATAGAAAGGGTAATTTTAAAAGGTGTAGTGGGAAAAGCAATTCAGGACTTTATAAGCAAAGTTTAGATAAAAACCTCTTTTTGTTTCTAAATATACTCTGTTTTCTGCCACATTAGAAAACTTGATGAAAAATTATTGGAATGTTGTGAAAAGAGAGGTTACATCTTTAAAAGATGTGAAACTTAGCTTTTCTTATCAGATGGGGCGAAGTCTTAGACTTCTTAGTCCACGGGGTTTATAGAAGACCACTTAGTCAAAAAATAGAGGAAATAAGTGTAAGGAGGCACCATGCCCTGTAGGGGTTGCCCTAGTTGCAGATATGTGGTTAGGACTTTTCCAACCATAAATGGAAAAAAATTTTCAAGAACAAGGGTCCTTTTCATGTAAAAATGTAGGTATTATTTATAGTTTAAGGTGCCCCTGTGGTAGACACTATAATGGAAAAAGCAAAAGAAGTTTAGCAGTAAGGATTAAGGAACATGTGAGAGATGTCAAGAATAATAAATCAACAAGTCCAGTAGCAGAACATTTCAAGAAATCTCATGAAGGAGACTTGGATGGCTTACAAGTCACAGTTTTAGAGCAAATTAAGTCAAGTTTTCTGAGTGGAGAGAGCATTCAGCGCTATTTAAGAAAAAAATATTTTTGTATTAAAATGTAATACACACCATCCTAGGGGCTTGAATTGGGAGTGTAATTGGAAATGTGTTTTATGAGAGCCCCTTAATTTGCTAATTATTTAATTGTTTTTTTAAATGTAATTGGGTGTATGTTTTGTAAAACAGGAATCTGTTTGATAATAGGGATTACTCTGTAAAGGCCATTTGTTAGCCAAGGTGGTAGTAGAATTTATTCTGTGTGTATGAATAAAATAAAACATTGTGTTTTTAAGCAATTTGATTGCAATTTGATTGCTGTTTTTTTCCAGTTGTGGACTACAGCGTCTCGTTTGTTGGTGGTTGTACATGTATACCTCAGAACTTCTTTGCCTCCAGTCCAAGCGCCATTATTGATTGTGTGTGTGAATGCTGCTGCTTCTGTGCTGCTTACTGAGCTGTGTTTCAGATAAGTGTCCCATTGGGGTTTTTTACATGTCATCCAGAAAGGGAAACTTTCAGTGTGGGAGGCAGATTCATCATAAAGATTGCCAGCAGTTACTCTTCTGTTTGGGTACTTCTCGCCCCCATACACAGTGTTCTCTCTGCCAAGCATTTATCCCTAAGACCCTGTGTAATCATCTGTTCTCGTTGTCGATTTACCTGGAGAACCAATGTCTTAAATTGTTGGTACAAGGTATTATGGCAGAGTCTTCCCATCCTGTAGTTCAGCCACCTGCCAAGAAAAAGGCCAAAAAAGTCAGGTTTGATTCGGCTGCTGTACCGCGTCCCCAGATGTCTTTCTTGAGGTTAGTGAAATCACAGAGAATTGTCTGGTTGTTATCTTGGATTCCTCTGCCATGAACTTGTTGGAGGCAGGCATGGATCCAACCCCTCCCACTTCCTTGAACACTTTAGAAACATCTGCTCCAGATGTTGAATGGGAACTTCAGCTGATTATATCTGTTGGACAAAGGGGGATACCATAAGTTCTAGTTCAGGAGGAGATTCCTACTACATTGATTGAGTGTCAACAGGGGTCTGAACCTCCTAGGGATTTTTGGGCAGATGTTTCCCAGAAGAAAAAAAGCAAGCATTTTTAAATATGAATGTAAGAAGTATTGTAAAAAAAAAAAAAAAAAAGTTCATGAGCTGCATGCCTTACTATTCTCCAGATATTGTAATAATTCCAGAAACTTGATAAAACCCAGTAACAGCAATGAAATTATACCTCCAGGTTACAATATCCTACGTAAAGATAGGAATACAGAAAGGGGTGGAGGAGTAGCAATCTTATTCAAATACTCCCTAATACTCGACTGTCTTGAAATTAACATTCCTGACATTTGAAAATGCAGAGCTAATCTTTGCCAAGCTAAAAATCAACCCCAATAAACACGTTAATATCATTGGTGGCTATATTCCACCAGGAAATAATATCCCCACACTAGAAAACATACTACACTGAACATCCAGTTCTCTCCCACAGGAAACAGTCCTGATGGATGATTTTAATATCGATTGGCTACATTGCTCCTCTCAGAATCCAACAGCCCATGTTAACTTACATGGGTTCGCCCATCTCATCACAACCCCACAAGGACCAACACATCTTCCAATCGCCAGTCCATCCTTGACTGGATTCTAGTTAATAACCCGCCCTTTTCATTTACCATCAATGTACCTTTCTTTTACGAACCTGTAGTCAACTAAAAAACCAAACCACCTTCCGTGCAATCAGAAATAAAAAAGCCTTTAACCCACATCAGTTTCACCTGTTCGCTAAAAAGCTGTAGTTGAGAAGCCTTGAAGAGGCTGTGAACTCCTTTAATACCACTTTCTTAGATATATTAAACTGTCAGGCACCTCCCAGAACCATTAGAGTAAAAACTAACTATGTACCCTGGCTGACCAAAGAATGCAGAGCCTTACTCAAAGCTAGAGATAAGACCTGGGAACAATTTCACAAAAACAAAAAACAAATCACAAGACAAACATTCAGAAACAAAGCTAAAAAGCTTGTAAAATTGGATAAAATCAACTGCTACCACAATATTCAAATGAAACACCAAAATAACCTGCAAAAATTCTGGGCCACAGTTAATAATATACTTCTACCAGGTAAATCAACTACCCTCACTCCAACCTCAACTACCTTCTCTGATATATAACAATCCAATTTAATAAATATTTAAATACTATCCAAGTCCTTGCAAATTCTCAGAACATCTCCAACAATTCTGTCCCTCTTTCATCCTAGCACAGCAGCACCTTACAAAATAGCCCCAACCAATTTACTCTACAAGCAGTGTCAGTAGATACCATAAAAAGACTACTCCAAAAACTTAAGCCAGCCACCCTACCCACTGACAAGCTCTCAGCTGACTCTGAAAATTGCAGCACTTGCAATTGTCCAGTAGCCATACTCATAAATAGATCAATATCTGAGGGCTTAGTACCTACTATTTGGAAGATCTCCCACATTATTCCTTTACACACAGGAGGCAATTCCACCAAATTTACTAATTATCGTCCAACTGCCATCCTGCCACCCTTATTTAAAATCCTAGAGAGAGTCATCTATACCCAACTCATGGAGTACCTGCAGTACACATAAACTGTTATCAAACACACAACATGGTTTTCATCCCTGTCACAGCACCACAACAGCACTAATGGCCTAAGTCTGTCCAAGATAAAGGCAAGACCTGGCAGGAATTGAAACATATTTTCATGTCTCCTACCTCTAAATTGCAAAGATAAAGTCCAAACAGGAAAACCTCACCAAAGGCAACTGCTCACAGCAAACAGCAACACAAGTCCATAAAAAGCAGTTGCCACCAATATGAAGAAGTATTTATTCGTCACTGATACAAAACAGCAAGTACAAAAATAAAAGCAATAAATAAAATCCAAGAACAGTAAGCGCTTTTGGGTTGTTACCCTTCTTCAGACAATACATTACAGATACAGGAAATCATTTAAAACCCTTCACAGCCAATCAATGTTCAATATTGAGTCCGCCTTTTTTTCAGGGCAGGCTTGATGGGAATGACCTCATTGAGGCCAGGAAATCTGTGTGCTGTTAATTCTATAATCCACCTAGTTTCTTCACACTCAGTCCTGTTCACAATATCGCCCCCTCTGTTCCCTTTGGATATCAGCCTGATAACCATAAATTTAAAACTGTGACCTGCAAATGCTGATGCATGCCTAAAAAGAGCATTATGCTAATTTTTCAGCCTAATGGCTGATAGGTGATTCAAGATTCTAGTTTTTAACATGTAATTGGTCTTTCCTATATAATAGTTGCAGGATTGAGACGTGGCTAAATATATGACATTCATAGATCTACAGTTGGCACTCACAGCAAAATGATAGTTTTTTTCAGTGCTAGGGAGGATAAACTCAGTATCTGAATTAATATAGCAACAAGGCTTATAGGAACCACACGGTCTGGTCCCCTTCCTTGTCACTATGTCTATGGACATCTCTACCTTCATTGCTTAACAAACCTTTTAGATTTTTTTCTCTCCTAAAGCCAAAAGATGACATGGTACCAGCAATTACACTAATTTTCTCATCAGAGTCTAGTATTTTCTAATTATTTCTGATTATATCACAAACCCCATGTACATTGTTACTATAAGCCTTAGGCCTTTGTTCTGTGACTTCCTATTTAGATTTGAGAGTTCATCTGATTCCCTTGATTTAAACCATGGGTTCAATCTACCCTGTCTGAATTTCTTCTGTCTAGCAAAAGTCTGACTCACCTTCTCCTCTCCATAGCCCCTTTCTATGAAGTTATACTTTAGTTGTTCCATTTTTATTTCAAAATCATCATCCTCAGTACATAAGTCTAGAAACCCTACCCAACTGCCCTTTGACTATGTTGTTGAAGGTATACTGGGGATGCATGCTGTCCCGAGCCAGCAGGCTATTTTTCCAACATCCTTTTCTATAAAGTGTGGTCCTAAATCCCCTTGTATCCTGCAGTAATCTTATATCCAGGAAGTCTATCTCTGTTCTGGAGAAATTCAAAGAGAATTTAAGGAAGGTGGTGGAAGATCCTAAATAGCTGACAAAACTAAAAAGTTCTGCCTCATCTCCCTCCCATAACAGAAGAATGTCATCTACACTGATTGGCTGTGAAGGAGTTTAAATGATTTCCTGTATCTGTAATGTATTGTCTGAAGAAGGGTAACAACCCGAAAGTGCTTACTGTTCTTGGATTTTATTTACTGCTTTTATTTTTGTACTTGCTGTTTTGTACCAGTGACGAATAAATACTTATTCATACTGATGGCAACTGCTTTTTATGGACTTGTATCTCTAAATTGCAGAGGAATTATCTATCCAGCTCTGCTTTTGTTTGCAGACAGCCTCGCTCTCCTCCTCCTAAAGGTAAGAAAGGTTCTAGGCATGTACCCTCTGCTAAGTCTGTTAAAGTATTTATAATGGCAAAGTAACTAGACTCACAATGTACTGTTGTATCCATTACAGTTTATTTCAGAATAGAAAATATTGCCAAGCAGTTAGTCTGAGTTTTTTCAATTCTATTATAACATAGCTAGAAAAAAGTTTTTGCTTCTCATGAACTGTCGTGCCTAGGATCAATGCACACTTGATCAAGACGGCTCTACCAAAAGTAAACAGAGTTCAGCTTATATACACTTTTAGAAAGCAGCAGATATTGTTTTTAGTGTCTTTGTGGTTTGCATGTCTGATTTCTATTTCGTGTCATCTTAACGTCGGTTGAAATTTCTATTTTATTTCTGCATCTGAAGACTTACAAAAAGTCCGTTATTTCTTTTTTGAAATGTTAAATGTCTCAATTTATTATAACAGGATACCATTTACCGTAAACGCTTAAGCCCACAACCACATGTTTTAACAAACAAGCTAAACTAGATGTGTTCTTTTTCCATGAGCCATTTCTAAACCACATATATTCATAGATAAGCTAAACGAACCATGTTTCTCAGAAATTCCTATAACAAGTGTCTGACATATAGTTGCTTGCTTAAGCACATTGTACTTTCCGTATCTATTTTAAACTTTGCACTCCAACCCTTTCAGTTGCATTTCCGCTTTTTAGAAAGAGAATATTTATTTTAAACCTTGTATCAAGTTAACCCTTGCTTTAGAAGTCAAAACAGTGTGTTGATGAAAAGCATACTTTTCTTTTTACATTATTATAGCAAACATTTCTTATTTCATCATTGCTTTGGGAAAAAATATTTTATTGTAGATAATATCTATCAAAGTCTACACAGACTCCTCCTTCTCAGAAGTCTCCTTTTCAAGACAAGCCAGGTTCTATCTGAGAGTTTGCTTCCCCTTGCCCTAGATCAGATTCCCTTATCTCTTTGTCTTTCCGTGTCCCTCCCCAGTTGGTTAAGGGTCACTCAAGACTCTAGTGTTTTTTTTTTCCATCATCCACCAGGGATATTTCATGGTATGGAAATCTCTTCCTCCTTTTCTGAACATCCTTTAGCCTCTTCGGGAACAGCTTCCTTTCTTTCCAGAACTGCTTCAGGGCCTTTTGGCTCAGGGCACCATTCAAGTCATGCCCACTGCCCAGGAAGGAAAAGTGTTTTATTCCAGGATGTTTCTGATTCCCAGGAAGGAAGGCACCTGCAGAGCCATTCTGGACCTTTCTCTTTTGGATGTTGTCCCTTCAAACCCTGTTCCCTCTTCTTCTTCCCCAAGCCTTCTTGGTATCCCTAGGCCTCAAGGGTGCCTATCTTCACATCTCCATTCATCCCGTTTTCAGGAAGTTTTTACATTTCTGTTTCTTTTTTTGCATTTTCACTTCACTGCATTCCCCTTTGGCCTCTCTGCTGTTGCCAAGGGTATTCACCAAATGCCTTGCTCCTGTCATTGCCCTTTACAGAATGAGAGGGGTTCAGATCTTTCCTTAGCTAGATGACCTACTCATTCAGGCTTCGTCCTCTGATATCGTACTTCAGCTCTTCCAGTTTGCAGTTTGTCTGTTACAAAGCCTGGGGTTCACCATAAACTTTCAGAAATCAGTCCTGGTTCCTTCTCAAGATCATGTTTTTCTCAGTTGCAGGATCCAGACCATTCCTATGCAGTCATGCATCCCTGCCTCCACCCAAGGCTGTTTCTGTGATAACATTTTTTCAATCTCTTATTCCTCTGACTTCTGTCATATCCAGGGATTTGCTCAGGGTCCTAGGATTCATGGTCTCCACCATTCCTATGCTGCCTCTAGCCAGACTCTATATGAGAAAACTATAGTGGTTCCTCAGTTCAGTGTGGCTTCATAACTGTCATCCACTGGATTTCCTAGTTCCTTTCTTTCCATGCCTCAAACTTGAACTTTATTGGTGGATTAATCAGCTTTCTCTCAACCCAGGACTTCCTTTTCATCCTCCAGTCCCATCTCAGAAACTTTTTTCGGATGCCTCGGACAGGGGGTGGGAAGCCTCCTTCGGTTCCCTCAAGGTCCAGGGTCTCTGGGCTCATCATCAGAGGTCAGATCACATCAACATAAAGGAGATGAGAGCTCTCCTTTTAGGTCTTTAGGCTTTTCATTCCCTCTTTCTTCTAGGGCCTCTCAAACTCTTCACACAGTACCGCAATGATGTGTTATATCAATAAGCAAAAGGGAGACATGGTCCTACCTTCTTTACAAACTTGCTCTTCAGGTCTTGGATCTAGCTATCCAGTATAGTGTAACTCTTCAGGCTGTCTACATTCCTTCAGAGCATAATATAGTGGCATACTGTGAACAGGTCCAGCACACAGGCTCATGAATTGATGCTTGACAGAGATGTGTTTCTGGAAATTGTCCATCAGTGGAGTACTCCATAGGTAGATCTTTTTGCTTTCCCTCTGAACAGACATCTTTCTCTCTTCTGTGCCAGAGTCCAAAGCCCTCTGGCCTGGAAGGTGAACATACCTTTTCCTTGGAAGGAGATGTTTCTCTACGCTTTCCCATCCCTTCTTCTGATTCTGAGGGTCATGCTCAAGGTCAAGCAAGACACCCAAAATTTTGCTGGTGACTCCCTTTTGGCCCAGGCAGCATTGGTTCCCCATTCTTCACTTAGCCAGCGAACATCAGCACATGTTACTTCACAAGGTGGACCTTCTCACACAAGACAAGGACCCTCTGATCCATCCTCACTTGCCCACTCTTCAACTGACGCTGTGGGTAATAGTATTTTGATCCATTGTAGGCACCTTTTTTCTGAGAACATGCTTAGGGTTCTGGAGGAGGCCAAGAAACCCACTACCAGGAAATCGTATTTGTCCAAATGGAAGAGATTTTCGCTCTGGTGTTTTTCTCATAACCAGGATCCCTTTAGTTCTGTCTTATTTGTGTGAATTGCTCCATGCTGGGTTGGCATATTCTTCAGTTAAAGGTTACCTTTCAGCTATTTCTGCTTGTCTGCCCTTGAATCCTCCTCTGGCTTCTAGGTTTGAGGTCAATCAATTTCTTAAAGGCGTACTTCATATCAGGTCTCCCAAGAAGCCTATTCCACCTTCTTGGACCTCAGTTTTGTGCTTGAAAAATCAACTAAGGCTTCTTTTGAACCCGTATCTACAGCATTCTTGCAACATTGTACTTTGAAGACTGTTGTTCTGGCCAAATGAGTCTCTGAACTCCAGGCTCTTATGGCTGTTCCTCCTTTTCTTGTTTTTTCGTAGGGACAGGGTGTCTGTTCATACTAATCCTTCTTTTATGCCTAGGGTGGTTAATGAGAATCAGTCTATTAATTTGCCTTCCTTTTTTCCTTCTCCACAGTCTGCTAGTGAGATGGTTCTTCACATCTTGGATTTGCATAGGCAGCTCAGGTATTATTTGGATAAGAATAATGGTATTTGAAAATCTGAGCAACCTTTTGTTTCCTTTCCTTTCATTCCAGATCTCAAGGTTTGGCTGTTTCTAAGCAAATCATATCACCTAGATCTCCAATTCCATTTATTTTTGTTATTTCTTTCATGGTAAATGTCTTTCTGCCTCTGTAAAGGCTCAGTCTACTAGAGCTGTTGCATCCTCTGGGTGCCTTTTTCAAAGGATTGGATACCAGTTCCATCCTTGAGGCTGCTACTTGGACTTCTCTCCATACATTCACTAAGCATGACAAGTTAGATGTTGTTTTCAGGTCAAGAGCTGGCTTTGACAGAGCTCTTCTGCATGGGTTTTTAGAGGGGTGTTCTGTTTCTTCCTCCTTCCAAGTTTGCTCTTGAGCTTTTGTACTTTCCCATATTTTTAAAAAGACTGAAACAGTGATATGGAAGGACATAGTGCAGTTCTGTAAAATCTTACCATAAAAGTAGATGTCCTTCTCTTCACTGTTGCAGTATTTGCTCCCACCTTTCTCCCCTATTTTTGCTCTGCCATATTCCTTTTGCTTTTCTGGTCTAGAATTCTTTTCTTTTTTTTTCTCCTTCTAGATACACATATTTCTCCTAGTTCTGGGAATGATTTTTCCTCCTGGAGATCTTCATTTCTGAGGTATGTGCATCAGGGACATCATATTTATGCCCTACGCCTTAAATGGGAAGCATACATGTGGCATACGACATCTATAAATTGCTAAGGCTTTGGTATACTGGCTAGATGTTGGTCTACCCTTGGCAGAGAAATCCAGTCTGTTAAGAATACTGCAACAGTGTAAAGACGGACATCCCGTTATGGTAAGATTTTACACAACTGTACTTTTTATTTTTATCTATTAACTAACGGGATGCAAGTGTCACTTTTCAAGGACAACACAGAGAGGCATACATTAGACAGGGAATCAAACCCTGGACTACATGAAGTAGTTAGTAGTACATAACCTTAATCCTCTTTGCTAACTGCCAGTAGACTGTTGTGGATATTTCAGTGACACTGGTACTTCACCAAAAAGAGTCATGGTCCCTTATATCTGAAGAAATGGGGATTTCCCCAAGCCAGAAAGCTGGATCAGAGCCAACACTTGCCTATTCCAAAACGGTAGAAAGGAGCTGGGTGCATAGTGAAGAAAAATCCAACAGAGGCACAACTCCTAGCCCCCAAGACTTGGGAAAGCTATTAGATATATTCCAAGGAGAAAGTAGTTCACCAACATCATTCCTTATCTGTTCTTATCAGCTATTATAACACCTTTGTTAGCTGACATCAGTCAGACTGAATATACTTTTTTTTTTCTTTTTAACACCTTTATTAAATTATCACTTAAGACACAGGCACATGTACATTAAAAGAAAAGAAAACAAACCATATTAACATTTTCCTTTTACATACATTATACGTCACATATATTTTCTTTCTTTATAGCTCTCATCAGTCTAACATTACATACAGTGGTTATAAAAAGTTTACACACCCCTGTTAAATGCCAGGTTTTTGTGATATAAAAAATGAGACCACAATAAATCATTTCAAAACTTTTCCCACCTTTAATGTGACCTATAATCTGTAGAGTTCAATTGAAAAACAAATCTGTTAGGGAAAAAAATATAAAAAATAAAAGAACGTACAATACGCTGGTTTCACAAATGTGCACACCCTTAAACTAATACTTTGTTAAAGCACTTTTTGATCTAATTACAACATTCAGTCTTCTTGGGTAGGAGTCTATCAACATGGCACATCTTGACTTGACAATATTTGCCCACTCTTCCTTACAAACCTCTCCAAATCTGTCAGATTGCAAGGCCATCTCTTGTGCACAGCCCTCTTCAGCTCACCCCACAGATTTTCTATTGTATTTAGGTCTGGGCTCTGGCTGGGCCATTCCAAAACTTTAATTTTCTTCTGGTGAAGCCATTCTTTTGTTGATTTGGATATATGCTTGAGGTCACTGTTGTGTTGAAAGGTGAAATTCCTCTTCATCTTTAGCTTTCTAGCAGACGCCTGAAGGTTTTGGGCCAAAAGTGACTGGTATTTGGAACTGTTCATAATTCCCTCCACCTTGACTAAAGCCCCAGTTCCAGCTGAAGAAAATCAAATCCAAAGCATGATAGTACCACCACTATTCTTCACTGTGAGGATGGTGCTCTTTTGATGATCCGAAGTGTTGGTTTTGTACCAAACATACCTTTTGGAATTGTGACCAAAAAGTTCAACGTTGGTCTCATCAGACCAAAACAAATTTCCCACATGCTTTTGGGAGAATTGATGTATTGTTTTGCAAATTTTAGCCGGGCCTGGATTTTTTTTGTGAAAGAAAAGTCTTTCGTCTTGCAACCCTACCCATAGCCCAGACATATGGAGAATATGGGAGATTGTTGTCACATGTAGTACACAACCAGTACGTGCCAGAAATTTCTCCAGCTACTTCAGTGTTGCTGTAGGTTTCTTGGCAGCATCCCTGACCAGTTTTCGTCTGGTCTTTTCATCAATTTTGGAGGGATATCCAGTTCTTTGCAACGTCACTGTTGTCCCATATTTTCTCCACTTTTTGCTGACTGTTTTCACTGTGTTCCATGGCATATCCATTGCTGTGGAAATTTTTTTGTACCCTTCTCCTGACTGATGCCTTTCAACAGTGAGATCCCTTTGATGCTTTGTAAGCTCTCTGCGAACCATGGCTTTTGCTGTAGCAGGCAACTGAGTCAGGAAAATCCTACTTGGACAACTAGGGTTGCCACCTTTTCAAATGGCCAAAGTGGGACCTTTTTGGTACAAACATCAGATTATAACATTTAGGTATTTTAGATACAGAATAACTGTTTTATGCAACTATTACATTAAATATAGGAAATAATTTTGTCCTAAAATCTCAGGACATTGTGGTAACCCTATGGACAACTGAACTTTATTTGGGATTAATCAGAGTCTCAATTGATGGCAGGTGTGTACCCAAGAAGACTGAATGCTGTAATTAAATCAAAAGGTGCTTCAACGAAGTATTAATTTAAGGGTGTGCACACACAGCAAAGTATTAGTTTAAGGGTGTGCACACTTATGCAACCAGCATAATGTACGTTTATTTTTTATATTTTTTTCCCCTAACAAATTTGTTTGCTTTTCAATTGAATTGTACATGTTATGGGTCATATTAAGGGTGGGAAAAGTTTTAAAAATGATTTATTGTGGTCTCATTTTTTTATATCACAAAAACCTGACATTTTAACAGGGGTGTGTAAACTTTTTATATCCAGTGTAAATTGCTTACGTCCTGCCTTCCCTTAAGATTTACTCATCCTTCCGAGCATTATTATGCATGTATTGTTCCCACAAATTCCATTTATTTCATTCAGACTGAATATACTTAAAATGATGAGAGTTTCTAAATAGCATGGTCCAGGTATTCCACATTTACATGGTAGACTCTAGAAATTCCAAATCTGCAATGTATTTCATTGGCTGTACCACCCTGATTAGCTCCACATTAGTTACTCATGCCATCTGTTGAAAACTGCAGGATATTTGCTTAGGAATAGATATTGATTGTGAAAAAATGATTGCCAGTTTCGTTCTCCCAAAAGATCTCTAGCTGCGGTTATTATACTTGTTTGGAATGTCATATCAACAGTGATAATCATCTAGAGCCTAAGTTCACACTTGTTAGAAATGGGAATAAGATGAGATCACATTCACCAAATACATCTGAATTCAGCCAGTTGCTAGTGGCATTGACTAATAATTTACTGTTCAGTCTGCTAGCTGACAGAGACTGCCATTTATCCAAATGTTCTTTTAGCTTGTGACATAGTTTTGTAAATGGGAGGAAAGGGGTTCTTCTAAAAAAATCTGAAAAACTTTGAAAAGAAAAAGCTCTAGAGTTGCTATAACTCTCTTAAATGAATTACATAAAATATGATAGCTACTGCTGCAAAAATTCTGGATTCCCAGCTACCAGCACCAGATGGGATAAGTGATGTCAGACTTCTTAGTACTTCCCTCAGTAGTGTAAACCATTTTCCTCAAAGTGCATGTTCTAAACCACATTCAAACTGAAATAGAATATCACTAAAAATGTTTTAGTGGGTTGGCTAGTGAGAGCCATTTCTGAGCTGTTATGTATGCGTTTATTCATCCACCTGTGTGTGTAAATTCTTCTTCATCTTAGAGTATTTATAGTGTAAAGGAAGGAATAGATTGTAGTAAACAGGTACACCATTGTATGAGCAATGTTCTTTGGGTATGATGCTTGGGTTCCTTATTTTGATGACCACTGGCAGTGTGTTTTTATTTGTAAATAAATTGGACAGTATGAAGTCTCCAAGTTTAATGTTAATATAAACTATGAATATATTTTTAATATAGCTTATTATTTGCAGGCATGTCTGTGTGAGATTCACTGTGTTGGGCTACAGCAATTTGCCTGGTACATAGTGCAGAACAGTAAGGCTATAAACTTCTTCCTGTGGTATTGGGTTGGATTCCCTCAGCCTTCTTTTATCTACTGTGTGACTTTGACCAAGTCACTTCACCAGACATTGAAAAGGGGTAATTGCATCCAGTGGACTATACTAGGCTGTTATCAACTTCATATGCCTTTTGAAATACTGCACCCTTCACTTATCTGTCAATTAGTGCTTCACTATATGCTATTTGAATATTAATCCCAGCTCGTCTCTTGTAGTTTAATGGGTTACCAGATGTTTTTTCAATAAATGTGATCTTCAAGGAAGACATGTGTGCCTTTGCTCAAGTTGTCTGTTTTCAAAGCAAGTGTTCTGTTTTGTTTAGCAAATGTCTGTGTTTTTGCTGTAAAATCAAAAATAAATCTTTTAAACTAAATCCAAATCTCTGCGATCATTTTAAAGTAAAGAAGTTAATAGTGTGCACATTGACAGGCCCAAACAGCATTTTATGGTAATTTGGGAGAGACTGCCAAGTAATAGGATATAGGTATGGCTGGAGGAGGCCCAGTCCATTACCCTGCGTAGGGCCCTATTTAACCATGATCCAGCTCTGAATCCATTTATTGAGGGTTCGTATTGTACAGCTGACTCTTTGTATGTCTTTTAAACTTTTGTTATGTTACTGTTCATATTGTTTTGTTTTTAAACAAGTGCAGTTCCTATGTTTTCAGTTTACGCAGATAAATTCTTCTTGAGCGAATGTTCTTTCTGCTTTATTTTATGAGCTCTGACACTGTTTACTTTTGCTACTCGAATGTAGATGTAACAGTTTATTAAAGCATTAATCCACGACTGTGAATGGGTATATGTGGATTTACACACACTTGGCGAGGTTTGATCATGAGGGCAAAGCCTGAGTTATTAAGCAAAGCCAACTGTGGGTAAATCCTGATATACCCACAAACAGGAGTGGATTATTGCTTTTATACAATAACATTATTTAAGAAATAAATTACAATTGTATAATTGCGATTGCATTGGGGACTTCTGTCTTCATTTGAGTTGTAGTCATTATTCTGATGCACTGCGCATATGTATGGGACATACATTCCCACACTTGCACAGTGCATCAGTGCAGGAGATGTGACAGAAAAAACAGAATCTCTGTTTGCTTAGTTTTTTTTTTTTTTTTTTTTTTTTTTTTAACTGTTAAAAAACAGACATTTACAGGGCCTGTGAAGAAAATCAAGTATGTTTCTGCTTTAGTTTTGCAAAAAGTACCTGTTTTTTTCTCATATTTTGGTGTCTCCATGCCAGTAGAAAAGTCTGTCCACTCAATGGTACTTCAGTGGATGAACTTTTTTCTTTTGGTATATGCTCGATTTACAATAGGTGCGTGGGTTGGGCTGTCCAATCAGCATGCTCGGTTTTGCATAGTAATGAGATGATGTATAATTAATTTTATTCTTCCGTTCACTATGTAACAATCCCCAAACCACAGTGGCACAAAAATAATATATAAATGTTAACTTAATACACAGAATACAAATGTGGTGAACAGAATTAATGTGCAGTAATAGTAGTACAAATAACAGTGGCATATCCATGTTTGATTTCAGTAGTAACAAACACTGAAACTTTACAACTAGCCTTCCTAAGGTGCATATTCAGAGTTAATTATCTAGATGATGTAACACAAGACATGAAGATTCCTGTGGCTATGTCACTACCACTTGAAATTATATCTTCTGTATATTACAAGTCATTGTATTGATGCATCTCAGTGTTAGCATCAGGACTTGTTGGTGCCCTGGTGATTAATGCATTCAACCAGTGGGAAAGTTAGTTTGCTGTCTGTGGCCATATTGATTGAAGTGTTAGTGAACAGTTGTTCTCAACATCAAGGGCATGTGTCAAGCAAAGGTTTATTGGTGTTTTACTTCCAGAAATGACACTGATTTATAACTACAGGGGGAGAACAAAAAAGTGTGCATGCAGTTATAACGGCCTGTAATCCTGTGTTAGGTGCCATGAGATACATCGCTTTGACAGCTTTGTTGGCCTTTTAAGTGTTATTTACATCTGTAGAGGAAAATAAAATAATTAAAACAGAATGTTTGGCTTTGGATTGCTTTTCCATAATCATTTTTTTCTTTGCATCATGCTCAGTGTTCTCTAAATTTACTTGCCAGTGCTTAAACAGTTAGCATCTGATTTTTAAATCATGAGTGTCATTTTCCTCTTAATGAAGAGCATGCTGAGTAAGAATGTTTGCAGTCATGCAGCTTACAAGGAGTCTGTAGCATTTGTTTACTAGTGCTTTTTGGCAGTGGTGGTTAAAAAAGATTTTTTTTATTTAATTAATGGTGTGATCTTCTTAACAGAGCACACTGGTTAAGAGTATGAATAGTTATGACAACTTGCAAGGAGTCGTTGATACATTTCTTGAGCTTTTGACACTGCTTTTGAAAAAATATTCTTATTTATATACAGCAAAACACTTAATGTGCCTTCCAGATTATTATACATTTCAAACCAAAACATGTTTTGACTTAGCTTTGATAAAGTCAGCTTTAACTCAATAGCCTAGTGAGCACCTATGGACCTGTGCTGCTTCCAACGGTTATAGATTGCAAAGCAGTACTATTTTGGCTTAGCTCTGATAAAATTTGTTTGTGTATGGATCTCACAGTGCACACAGAGAATAGCATAAGTAAATGTAAAATGCTGTATGTTGCTTCCCTATGATCATTTTAATATGTTTTTACACATGCCCTTCTCTGTAGCTTAGAGGGCTGGAGCCCTTAATGCAAATCAGATGACCAGAGTTTGACTAGTGGCTTGGGTGTTGGCCTACCTATTTTGGCAGAGGAAGTGGGTTTCTGCTCATGGATACACAGTCCTCAGTGAGGGTTGGTGGGGGTGACACCATAGTTGCAGGTAAGCTACCGACTGGTGGGGGGGGGTTACAGCACACCCCTCTTGTAGTGATGTTCATGATACCATTGTATGCTATGTCCCAGTTAGGATTTGTCCTGCTATTTCTTTAAAAAATTGTACATATATGATGACCTCTTCCACACTCCTACCTTTCAGGAAGCATTGACTTCACTTGGAGGTGCCACTAAAGGAGGGTCCACTTGTCTGAATGGATGTCAAATGATCTCTGTGCTTCCACAAAGAGAGGAATAAATGGATCCATAAGGATGTAGGAAGAATAATGTGCAGTAGAGGCTGGGAGTAACAGTGTTTAATTTGATAATAACAGAAAAGTAAATGTCGGAACTCAGATCAGCTAAAACACTTCTGACAGCTTGTGGAAGCAATGTCTATTTGAATAACGTGCAAAATGGTGTGTGCTACTTCATTTCAAGCAACCCTAACAAATGAAGAAGCACATTACTCCCTAAATAAACCTTTACGTCCTCTGGTGGTAACCTGTGTCCAGTGGTTGGTTGTTTTCCATCTTATTTACAGAATGAGAGAGTCCTATAAGCATTGTGGTCACTGCCAAAGTCTACCTTGGCAGAAAGGTACATTTTAATAATGATTGTTCTTATCAATTAGTTGAAGATGCAAAGTGTGGTTGTCCTTTATTCAAACCCTAGAAAGTAATAAGATTAAAATCACAATGCCATATCCTGCAGAGGTGTAGATAATACTGCCAGAACACATTTGAATCTTTTGTCTTTTAGAATGTGGCCCAAAAAAGGGATAATTTTCATTGTTGGAAATTGTGGAGTAGAATGCATAACTCAAGAGGAACTTAAATAAATAAAGAACTGTCAGGTGCCGAAATAGGTCTCTTCATTTTTAGTCCCCAAGCGATCTAAATATTTCCAAGCAACTGCTGCCCGACCCCTATTAGTTATTTAAAAGAGTAGGCTAGCTATTCCTAGAGCTCTCTTCAGCCATCACCTGAGTCTAGAGCTCAAAACAGTGCAATCAGTAATAGCATAAGGAATAAATGTTACAGCAAATGTACATTGAAATTTGCAGGAAATGTCATTTGATGTAATACATTAAGTGCAACATGTAATATACAGCAATCGAAGAAAAACTTACATAAGCGACAGTTTACAGGCTACTTCCAAGGCATACTTAGTCGATTGCAAATAAAAATGAAAAACTTGCTTTTAAGACACATCATAGTAATATCTTGCCTAAATATGGAGTATACTGAAGACAGCAAGGCTTGGGAGGCTAATGCAGTATATTCTGAAGTAAAGTAGAGGTGGTAAGTTAGTTATAGCTGTTAGGGTTGCTGAAGTGTAGTCATTCCCGTACTGTGCAGGTTTAGATTAGCTCAGTCCATTACTTACTGAGTCTAGGAGAGAGAGGCACATAGAAGACTAGGTAAGACTGGAGGGGTCCTAAGAAAAGTTGCGTGTGTCTAAAAGATGTGTAAGTAAATGTTAAAGACATCAGAAAGCAAAGGAGTTAGCATTTGCATACATATAGAACTGCTTTTCAGCTTTACCTTAGTGGTGAATGTGTGAGAGAGGTGTTTTGAGTTTAATTAGAACTTTGCTACTGATAGGCTACTATATGGTAACAAATGAAGAGAGAGTAACAGTGGATACATGGCAACTGCTGCACCACATTTAATTTTGGCTTATATTTAAGGACTGTCTTGTAATGGTACTTTGGGGAGCTGATTTGGACTGTAGAGAATTACAACTTTTTGTGTCTCACTATTTTTCATTTGTTTAGCATTGCTTGCATACTGAGTATCAGCAGTTGCAGCAGTTATACATTTAACAATGAACTGGTCTGATGTTAAGGAACCAATAATTCCCAAAAGGGTGCATTTTATTGTATAAATAACAAGTGAGTGAGTATTCTGAGGCCCAGCATTGCAGGCGTTACACAATCACACACACCCTGGAGGTCATTACTGAGTTTATAAAAAGGTCTGTCTGTTAAATTGTTTTGTATTTTTTTTTTTGTTTTTTTTTTAATTACTGTATATATTTTTAATATTTTTGCTGCAAAATAATTCCTCTGCATAATGTTTCAAACTTGCTGTAGTATATGTAACTTTTGCTAGAGGAGGTATTTTACATCCAAAATATAAGTTTGGTAATTATTTAATGTCTACATACACACACTTTCACTGCCACACACAAGCACATGCGTGTGTGCGTGTGTATACATATATATATATATATATATATATATATATATATATATATATATATATATATACACACATACACATATATACATACATACATACATACACACACACACACACACACACACACACAGAAGCAGTGTACCTTTAAAAACACACATGATTAACTTCGTTAATAAAGTAATGCCAGCCTTTAAAGGTTTCATATTCTTTAATTTTTAACAAAAAAACCCCTCACCCTAATGGACTTCCTTTTGTAGCTACTGCTCAGTCTCTCTCTCTCACTTCCACTTAAATCCTCAAAAGCATGTAGCACTCACACATGCATACAGAAACCTACTCTCACACAAACACACTTTATTTATTTGAATTATCTTTTTGTTTTAATTTTATACTTGCTAAAGAGCAAAAGTGTTCTTTGGTGAGCATAAATAATGGTAGCCATTGGCATTTTAATTGTCCGAGCTCCGCAGCAGCTTAATATGTTGCCATGAAGTGGTGGACTTATTTTCCAGCAGGCATTACCTGTACATTAACACCCTGCTGGAGAACATTCATTCTCAAATCAAAGTGGTGATGTACAAAGTTGCCTATTCTCTAAAGAAATGCTAACATCGACCCCACCCCTGGCATCTCTGTAGCCTCCTCCTTTATTACCTTACTGCCAATTGTCTCCTCCTCATCTGATGCTGCAGGTTTCTAATTGGTTGCTCAGAGTACGAGGCTGGTATTGGAGACATTGGTTATCCTATGTAATTTAGACTTTTGAATAGTTATTATGATACCTTTGTATGTCTTTCTCTACTCCATCTTAAGAATAGTAGGGTGGTAAAAATAAAAAAGAATAATAAAGTGCAGTAGGGACAGACTTCATCTGTACTTTTAATACTCCGCTTTCTGCCAGCACAAAGCTATTTGAGCTGAGTATAGTAAATGCAATAGTACCTTGCATTTTGTTATTTTCCATTTATGAGGTAATGGATTTATTCTTTTATTAGTGAAGCAGTGCTTTCTTAATTTAATATTGTTAACTCTTACAGCATACTCAGTTCTAACAACTACAAGCAGGGCTGTCTGTCCGCTGTGTGACCTATCATTTCATAACAACAACGAAATGCAGTGTTTAAAACTCTGTATTGATGAGCAGGCTGAAAATTCTTGGCCATGTTGGATTTATTATATTTTCCATTCTTTACTTGGCACATTTATAGATTTGACAATAAATGACTTGGTTTATTTAACCTTTGCTTCACATGAATTCTAGATAAAGGTGATGTCCCCAGAATTATGTTAAAGTCTAGCCATGAAAATGTTGGACTGTTGAATTAATCATACATTTGGGTTACTATTATCACTCATAAACCCTGTTACCATAAAGACAAAAAATGTATTCTTTATTGTGCTGTTTTTCAAGTACATTGCCTTTTGTCTTAATAGGAAAAGTCCATTTTTTTTGGATCTTAACTACATTTTTTATTTTCAGTAGGCACTGAGCCTTGTTGAGTAATATGTTTTTTCTTGTTAGTGAATTGCTGCTTTTTCCCTTGTAACTGCATTTTTTTCTGTCATGTTGAGCTTTGGGGACACTAGCTGGCCTACCACCTTGGAAGCCTTGTAAGTTAGTTTTTATTTAGGTTTTTGTGTGTGACCCTTGTACAGTTACGGTGTTGCTTTATTTACAGTTGAAGCGTATGGAATCTGTATTCGGATTAGACTGTGTAACCACTCAGTTGGGTTTGATTGGGTGGTAAAAGGAGAGTGATATTCTTCTTCTGCGTTCAGATTCTTGGCATGTGTTTTGACTTGGTTGTGGTATGAATATGTTGCACACTAAGGTGCTTTGTTCTTGGTTCTCATGAAATTTCTAAACCTTGGTATTAACAAGCTCCATTCCGGAAAGCAAACTAGATTATATGCACATGGTTAAACCTCAGTGTCAGATATAGCTGCCCTGCAGGAAACACACTTTTCATTCTTCAAACATAAGTTATCTTTATTAGAGTTTGATGGTGTCTCTGACTCACAGTTGTGGCAAAAAAAACCTCCTGTCTTCTTCCTTCACTGCCATTTTATTTCTTCCAAAACATCACCTCTCATCACTCCCCAAGTGATTCCCAAGCTATCAGAATGCTGTACTGTTAATTTCAATACCCCACTTCTCTTCTGCTTTACCCGTATTCCTAACCCTCGTTACACTGGTTTGTACCACCTAAACTACTGGCTTTGCCTTCTTTCAGTGCCTCCCATCATCAGTTCCACCCTCTCTGACAATGTCCCTATTTTGCTTTCTCCATACCTGCCATAGACAAACACCCCTAGTAGTCAGCTAGATTCTTATTCTAAACTCTTTTGAGCACCTCTTGTGACAACTCCCCAAACCCACTTAACTTCATCAGAGTAAGAAGACAGAGGTTTGGCACTAAAAGAAATGAAACTAAAGTGTAAGCAGGTCTGATTATGCAGTAATTATTAGATTGTATTATCTTAATGAATTTGACTTGCCACGGTGGTGTAGCGGTAGTATTGTCGCCTCACAGCAAGAGGTTCTTCCGTTCGATTCTCGGCTGGAGCGCCTTCTGTGTAAAGTCTGCATGTCCTCCCAGCGGTCGAGTGGCATTCGAAAGACGTGTGAATGGGCATGCCTTCTTGAAGGTTGGGCGTCAGGCTGGCACCTCGGCACTGTAAAAATCTACTGCCAATCATTAGCGGACCAGAGTTCTGCTGTGGCGACCCCTAACCGGGAAAAGCTGAAAGAAGAAGAAAAACAACATTATCTTAATGAATTTCCTTTACTTCTAGGCAATCTCATTGTCCTTATACCTAAGTAGCAGGAGTTTGGGGGGAGGAGATCCCCCAAGTCAGAACATGGTTTATTATTGTTACAGTGAGTTTTGATTTTCTTTTCTTGTTTTGCTTGCAGTGAGTACTGTAGTGTTTGTATTTTTCAGTGTTTAACAACTGTGCCTCAATGCTTAGTGATGCAGCTTTGCATATGATCTTCCACTCCACCCTCCACTTTGAAAAATAATCTTTGGCCAACTTTTGGTGTAGCTCTGAAGTGATAGCAAGCTTTATTTGTGGCTGTTGAGCCAGAGACGGAGTTAATCAGATATTTGCCAGTTTTAAAGCATCAGCAGCTGAAATAATGAAAATAGAAAAACTAAAGACATCTGCATGCCTGCTTTAAGGAAAAGACAGTAGAACTGAAGAAATCTTTGAAGAAAAAGATTAAAATAAGAAGACCCCTACAATAATTCATGGCAGGACAGTTGCTTGATTATCCTGACTTTAGTAAGCAGATAGAAATACATTTTATGACTAAAGATGAGAAGCTGGACATGTGTGAATAAGAGATGAAAAATGAAAAGCTGGAGGATCATGTTAAAACCAACAATAAGAGATGGCACACGGTCATTGAAAGTTGAAATGGCAATGATTAAATCCAAGCAAGTAGAAATGGAGGCAAAACAAGACATATTCTAGAAGAAATTGACTGTACTAGAAGGTGGGGTCCACAGGGAAAATCTTTTTTGAAGGGAGTAGTGACTTTATGACATTTATGAAAGAAATCTTGTACACATGGACATGAATTCCTCAGCCACTTAGAGAGAACATATTGGTTGTTAATACCAGGGAATTTGGAGTCAAGAAAGCATCTAAGCTCTTATTTTATTTAATACACCTATTCCCACTTGTGTCATGAAAATAAAATACCCTCTTTTATAGAGTATTTTAACACTAGCAAGAAAAGTCATCACCGAGAACTGGAAGAATCCGACACTCCTACTATGAAGGAAGCTGCACACTTGGCAACTGAAGTGTGTCATCTTGAACTTATCACAATCAAGACAAGAAAATCTAGAATCACCTCTTCATATAATATATGGTTGAAATTCAAAGAACTGCTGGATAAACAGACTTTAATAATTAACAAACAACTACTCTTTTCGCATTTCTTTTTCTGTTTATAAAGCTTTGTTTCATAGTAGACACTTTTGTAAATAATTATTTTAGATTATTATTTTTATATTTATATATAATTTGTTTTTGTAATATTTCTATTACCATATATTAATGATTTGTTAAAATTTTCAGTAAAACAACTGAGAAAAAAAGAAAGTGGCTAAGAAGATCCTGGTGAAATTTCAGACATTTCGACAACAGAAAAAAATCAGCTTAATCCAAACTGCAGCAAAAAGATAAACTGCTGATGATAATGGAAAACAGAGTTTCTGTGGAAAATTATTTCACATTGGTTACAAGTCTGAAAATCAGATTTATTCCTGGTATGTACCTGTTCCTTGAAATGAGACTAAAATAGAAAATAGTTTATCTGGCTCATTTTGGTAAGTAAAAAAAAGTCCTAGAAACACTGGAGATTCAGTTGGGGATTCTACAGGTAGAGGGGAAAGTAGACGTCCAGCAAAGGAAAGGAGTACTGCTTAGTGATGAAGAGACTTTCTAAATCCATTTACTTTATACAAAAGAAAAATGGAGCAGAGAGATGACGTCTAGCTTCTAAGAAAAGTGGGAGAAATTGCCCAGATCCTGAAAGAAGATAATTTAGTTTGACTATTAACTGTTCCATCAAGCTTAGGAGTTCTAAGATTGAGAGGCTACAAATTTCTTCTCTGTAAAAGATAGTGTTTTGCTCCTGAGGAAAACTTTTATTAGCATCGTCTCAATTTTATTTGCTTTAAAAAGGATATCTTCAGGTTAAATTCATGTTCTGCGCTGCTGTTGCAAAGTTCAGCTTTCCCTGGAGCTGAAGAATGTAATTTTAGATAGGTGAGACTGACAGAAAAAACAAACAAAAAAACTTTGGATTGAATAAGCTTCAGGGACATTGCAGACATCATCGGGTTTCGTCTAGACTGGTTGGTTGAAACAATTAACTCTGTAGACAAAGAAGCTGATATAAAGAAACAATTGTGCACAACAGTTATTCAGTTAACCCTCTCTTAAAGAGCCTCCATGTATATAAGATAACATTTCAGACTGAAAAGACTAAAATACTAATGAAAGGTAATTGTTCACATTTTAACTGCGAGTAAGATGGCTAAATGTAAAAGTTATTTGAAAGTCTCTTAAATGTAGATGTTGCTTGACACTATTGCCACATATTACTAGTTTGCACTGGGCTCGGGAAGGGTATATAACAAAGAAATCTCCCTGGTGTAATATTTTCAAGTACTCAAACTGCAATGGGGCCTCTGGAGGAGGGGATCCAAGTGTAATGGCAAGCAGACTTTTATGGTGTGGGAGCATACTATAACCTTTTTTTTTGGAAAGAAAGAATGTCTGTCCTACTTGGTGCTTACTAAGAGCAGTGGCCATCACCTTGGGTTGGATTTTTGAATGATTTTCCCTCCTATACAGTTTTGAGAGTTAAGAATCTCTCTTGCCTGTACATGCAAGATTTAAAAATGAGTACCATGGAAGGGTAACAAAAGCATAGGAGTCAAAAGACTGTAGACCTGCTGGCAACATAGAGAAGGGTATGATAATAGGCATATAGTATTTCGTCTGATTTCTGAACTCTCTAATGTAATTGTATTGAGTTAATAAGTATTGTGTTTTTATTATTTATTATTAAATATTTTTAAACATTTCAACTGTGGCTGTTTTGTTTAGAGATAATTTAAGCTCTTAAAGTAACTTGCATGTATTTGGTAATCCTGTATAAGCCACTCCTAAATAGCCTTCAAGTGTCAGTCACACTTACCAATTGGATAATAACATTGCACAGTAGAATTGGACACCCTTTGGTAACCCTTTATAGTAGCTAGGGGTCATAGCTGGAGAATCTGTGCCAGTCTTCCCCAGGAGTGTCTGTGTGTTTGTATATAACTCACTTCTCAAAGTGTGTGTATGTCAGCTACTTGGGGAGGGACACGAAGCACTGGTTGGACAGAGAGGGTGCTGGAGGTTTTGACTTGACCACTCGGCTGAGATCTGAACCCTATAGCTGTGCCAGTGGGGAGTCTTATTGGGGATCTGGAGAGAAAGGGAGAAACCAGCCCCAGACTGACTGTGATCTCTATGTGCTCTTAAGGGGAATTGTTCTTGTTATCCTCCCAATGTGAAAGCCACTTATTGGTGCTAGTGGTGAGGATTGAGGCTCCTTAATTAGTGGGCCAGTGCATGGGTGGTGACTTAAAAGATAAGTTAGAAATGAAGGAGTACAAATGGATACTACTACTTAATGCTGATCATCCCCCTGGCATAAATAAAATGATTTCAATCAAACCCGTTTTAAAATTTAAGCAAATGTGTTTGAGGTGAAATTTTAAAATTGTTTTGTATTCTGAAATGTCATTGGCTGTGTGATATGTGACTATTAGTGATTGTTATTTAAATGTGTTCTTAACTTGATTTGTTATACTGATGAAGGATTTTATCCGAAAGCTTTATCATTAAATATTTGACGTTGTGATTTCACGTTTGTTTTATTTATGTAAACGCTGGGTTGCCACCTTTCCATCATGCCACTTCCTGACAAGCAAGCCACACCTGCCATTTTAGTAGCCACACCCCTTTAGCTAGCCATGCCCATAAACACAAGTCTTGAATACCACATGCCATTATTATATGTGGGAAATATAAAGTGAATCAGAAGATGTAAAGTAAGCAACTTTATTTAGCAGTAGTTTGTTCAAAGTGTTACATTGTTAAGGGTTCACTACAGAAACCACTATATCCAAAAGACACCACACAAGGTAAAAGGCAAGCATGGAAAAATTGAGTATAATATCATGGTCACATTATTCTCACAGCAAAAGGTTCTCCTGTTTGATTCAGGGCTGGAGTGCCTTCTGTGTGGAGTCTGCATGTCCTCCCCGCTGTTGAGTAGCTCCGAAAGACATGCGTGAATGGGCGTGCCTTCTCTGAAGGTTGGGCGTCGGGCTGGCAACTCGGCACCATAATAAATCTACTACCAATTATTAGCGGACCGGAGTTCCGCTGTGGCGACCCCTAACCAGGAAAAGCCGAAAAGACAAACAACATAGAAAAAAGTGAAACGAGTCATGGTCTTGTGTTATAGTTTTATGCATAAAGAAGCTTTCCGACAAGAGCAGTCCACTTGCTATGATCATTGCTTATATCTGGCAGCCTCTAGTAATAGCTGGATACCTTTTACAAATTTATAAAACTGTTAATATACTGATATTAAAATTTAATTTGAATTGCAATTTAGCCTCGACAAGAGACACAAGCATTCTGTTTCTTGTATCAGTCCATGCATTCCCCATAAGTGAAGTAAAACCCTTTAAAGTAATCTATTGCTGAGGGGATTTGAAAGGGCAAATTGCACCAGTGTGTAAGGCATTTTTTTAGTTTGTCACATTACTAAAAAAAAAAAGTCACTCCATGATCATTTGCACACTCCTCTGTCATCTGTAACAGGGCTGGGAATTTAACAGTTAAAGTGCAATAGTCTGAGTAAAGTGCTTCACTGTCCACATCCAATTTGAAAACATCTGCAACTGTGCACAGTTCTGACCAAGTAATAAGCTGTTGTAGGCTGAAGACCCACATAGCTTTAAAGAGGGCTGTTAAAGTCAAACCGCTACAACTTATATAGAGACAGACTAGGCATGTCATAAGTACACACGTGATGGTTTGATTTGATTAAATTACCACAAAGCCAAAAATAATGGTGGACAAAGGCTCAAACTCAGGGACCAATTTTAAATATTGCTCTTACAGACCTAGAAAGTTGATAGAACAGGTTTTGATTTGGCACATATTGTGTAAGTCTGAAACTCAAATGCCTGCCATTTAATAACTTCAACACTCCAAAAGTCATGCATTTCATGAAGAATAGACTGAAAGATACAAGGCAAAAATCTGGACATTCTGTGATAATTCTGACAACATATCCATGCTACTCAACCTTTTAGCACACGAAATATGGTCAGCGTTAATCACAGGGGGACAAAGGACCAAAATCAGGGGCAGATGTTAATTACTACTTATAATCTTAGAAAGTTGCTAAATTAACAGTTTTTGCTGTAATGTACATTTTCAAAGATATGAAGTCTAAAACAAATATCTGTCATTATTTCATGACTTCAACACTCATTGATTTGCTAGAAATCCACGTTTATGAGAAAAAGAACAACAGATATGAAGCAAATGTCTGGACATTCTGCAACAATCTAGACAGCATCACCATACTGGTCAAACTCTTAACACAAGAATTCTGGATAGCACCAGCCATAGGAGGGCGGAGGGCCAAAATCATGGACTGCCATTAATTATAATCTTAGAAAGCTGCTAGAATAACAGCTTTTGCTTTATCATGCATTTTCCTCAATGATATGAAGGCAAACTCAAATGTCTGTTATTGTTTGAGGGACTTCAACCTCTCAGTTGTACCTTAACTTCTTAGCATAACAAATCTGGACAAAGTTTAAAATAATGTAGAATAAAGACCCAAAAATTAGGGACAGGTTTTAAATATTGCTCTTATTAACTTGTGCTAGCATGCATTTTCTGCAGACTGTACCCAAAATCTCAAACTCAAATGTATGTCATTAAAGTCATTTGCCAGAAAACTACAAATTCTGTGTGGAACAGACCAAAAATGTAAGGCAGAAATCTGGACAAACTTCTTGGCACAGGAAATATGGACAGCAAGAAACACACCCAAAAGGGACAGATTATAAGCTTACAAAATTGATAGAAGAGGTTTTGCTTTATGCATTTTTTGAAGGATAATTATTATATATTGTTCTTATAAACTTATATAGTTGCTAGAATAAAACGTATTTTCTGAAGGATATAGTGTCTAAAACATATTGCTGTCTGTAATGATGTCAACCCTCCAATTCTCCAATTGCCAGAAAACCATACATTTTATGTATGGCAGGTGGCACAGTAGATAGAGTTGATGACTCAAAGCAAGAGATTCACCAGTTCAATTCTCAGCTGAGATGCCTTCTGTGCAGAGTCTGCATGTCCACCCTGTGCTCACGTGGGTTTACTCCAGGTGCTTCGGTTTCCTCCCACATTCCAAAGACATGCAGTAGGTGGATTGGACACTCAAAATTGGTCATAGGTGTGAGTGTGCATGTGAGTGTGTGGTGTGGAAGAACTACCATGACAGGGCTAGCCACACGGTGGTGTAAAGGTTAGCTGTAGATGATTGTCACTGGTGAATTGTCACCCCGACCCCATGTACAAAAATGGGAAAAAGGGGTTGTGGATGTGCATGTGGATACAAAATATAAGGCAAAGATCGGGGCAGTCTGCAGACTTTCACAATCACTTACCTCCCACTACAGTGATTGCTTCCATGGAAAAATGATATCTGGTATGAATGTGTTTCTGCCAAAACAAAAAAAAAAACAATTTTATATATAATGGGCGTGCCTTCGTTGAAGGTTGGGCGTCAGGCTGGCACCTCGGCACTGTAAAAATCTACTGCCGATCATTAGCGGATCGGAGTTCCGCTGTGGCGACCCCTAACCGGGAAAAGCCGAAAGACGCAACAACAACATATATATATTGTCTTCAAAATCAGATCATTGCTCCCCAAGTCTCAGCACTCCCGAACAGTGGCTGGTGGTGCATAAATAGCAGCAGTGGCAGAGCTTGAGCAAGGGCAGCAAGCATGCTAGCTATTAGTGGGGAGCATCAGTCAAAGCAACAAAAGCCCAAGCCCCAAGGACTTCTTTCACTCAGCAGCCATCCCAGTCATGCAGTGTCTGATCTGATAATCATGAAGACAAATCCATCCTCCACTAGCCCATCTGACTATGAAAGCAAACGTGTCCCAAAGTACTTAAAGAAGAGTGCAATAGTATACTAAATCTCAGTAACTTTTTTTAGAAAAGGTACCAACTTGATCAGAGCCCTGCTTTTTATACATTAGTTTTTGCGGGCTTCTCGGCAATCTATCTTGTTGATTGACTGCTTGCTGTGTTGGGAAAACGGCTTGTTGACTGGCTGTTTTCTCAAAACATCAAGCAGCCAATCAACAATAGGGGGTGTCAGCTTTCACCAGCATCGAAGGCTCACTGACAAAGCCTTCATAATCTAAAAACTGGAGGAGGAGCTAAAGAACAGGAGAACCAGAGTAGTACTTGCATTTCCAGACACTCCGGGGAAAATAGCAGAGGGGGTGGCAACCTTATGTAAACGTGCACTGTTTACAATGTATGTAGATGGATGAAAGTGCTTAATCTTTTAAATGTTCCTATGAATAGAGTTTGTCTCTCCATGAACACTTTAGGGCAGTGGGTGATGCTTTTATTTTTTATTTGTTTATTACACTAATTTTTACTCTATTAATGGATTCACAATGTATGTAAAGTTCATATGTTTTCTCTTACTTTTGCACAGGTGAATGTCTGGCTTAATGTCCTTGACTGAATCTAATAACGAGTTTCTTCTGCACGCATGTGTGCTTTAAAAATAAAAGAACACTTTGAATGTAATGAAAAATTTTCCTGTAACAAATTAATGTTCAGTGTGAGTTGAGAATTCTGCACATAGGGGCAGCTGTATATTCTGTCATGTTTTCATAGAGACAAGCTGATCACAGGTCCAGACAATAAATTTTGATAGCTCTAGACATTGTTTGCTGAGAAATACATGCAATTAAAAGGTACAAAGGCAAGCAGCTTAGTAAGAAGTAAAATTTGAAATTACTGGAAGTGAGTAAGAGAGAGCAGTTTTCGTGGCAGATAAATACCTCACTGCATTTTGTTTGAAACTAAATTATACACTGTTGTGGTAAATGGAGACAACAAGAAACAACTGTATAAAGGATCAACCTGCCAAACACTAGTGAATGCTTGTAACACAAAAGCTGGAAACAGACTTTTATAAAAGCTGACTTATGTAATAGTTGGATTTAATAAATTCTTATCATAATGGCTAGACCATCCATATTATTTTTTGAATGTGAATGGCCTCACAGGTATGGACAAAAAGGTAAACGTATTGAGTTATATAAAGAAATGCAGAGTGCAAGTAGCAGTGCTACAGAAGACACATTTGAAAAGAACTAAGTATGTGAATTTGATAAAGGATTTCTGGATGGATATTCAGCAGAATATCCAGGACAAAGGAAAAGGAGACTACTTAAACTAATTGCAAGAGGAGCTCCAATAGTGACAGAAGAGGGAAAAAGATGATAATGGTAGATTTGTGGTAGTAAGGGGTAAGGATTACACTGGCATGTATTTATACTCCACCTAAAACTGCTGTTATGGAGCTTAAGACAATTTTGGGAGAAATAATATGCTTTCATCAGGGAATATTACTTATAGGTGAGGACTGTAACTTGATTTGCAACAGTGAGGATGTATCTGGGATACCTAGAAAGGAAATTAAAACAACAGGGGGTAGGTTTCTGAAGAAGTTTAAGAAATTATTTGGTATTGAAAGCATAAATTCAGTAGTAAGAACTCAGGAAGAAATGTACATGTTATTCCCCAAGGTACAATAACTGGGCTAGACTAGACAGAAATCATATTTCACAGGAACATGTGCATTTAATTGAAAGCCTTGGCACATACCCAGTAACTATTTCAGATCAGGCACCAATTAGCAACTAAGATAAAAATGCAGAGTAATGTAGTAAAAATGATCACTGGTACTTCCCCATATATCTGCTAAAAAGTAAAGGATTTAAGGAATGGATAGTGAAGATTATTTGAAAGTTATTAGGAAAATAGAAATTTCTTCAGAAGTTATTGCTAGTGAGTAGGATAAAATAAAAGTGGGGTTTAAAAATAGGGTAGAAATGAAAGAAAAAGAGAGATGGTTAAGAAGTAACAAGAATTATTAACAGAGGCTGACAAACATTAAAGTATTGCAGAATATGGGGAATCTCACAGAACAAGAAGAGGCACGACTGCAGAGTGATAAAAAGAAAATAAGGGAGAATCTGGATAATATGCATGAGTTTAGAAAGAGCACTGTTAAGCAACTGTTTTTTGATACTAACGCCAGACCAAAAAAAAAAAAAAAAACTTTTAGCACATAGGTTTAGGCAACAGAAAGTAGAAATGGTTGTTGCCAAACGTAGGGAGCCTATAACAAGAAAAATAACTACAAATTCTGTAGAGGTATTAATATTTCAGAAATTTTATGAAAATGTGTATAAAGCAGATAAATGTGGAAGTCAAGAAAAAGCACAAACAGAAGTGTTTATGGAAGACTTGAGTATGCCAATGTTAGAGGTAGATGAAGCTCAACAATTCAAAGTTAAGATAGGAGGAGATGCGATAAAACAGTGATGTATAATCAGTCTGCAGGAAAGTCTCTGGGAATAGATGGTATTCCTGTGGAAGTTTGGAAGCTAGGAGGGCAGAAAGTGATAACGATCCGGAAGGTTTTGTTTAACAGTATTTCAAAAGGAGGGGATACACCAACATCCTGGAAAAAAACTGTGATGGTTGTAAAACATAAAGACGGTAAAGACCCATCAGACCTAGTTTCATATAGGCTCATTTCAATTTTAAACCATGTTTATAAATAGTATATGTACATAGTAGTTAAAAGAACAGCAAATGAGTTGCCAAACTTGATAGATATGTAGCACTGTGGTTTTGTGGAAGGGAGGCAAACATTTGCCAGCATTAATAGCACAGCTATGATGCAGAGGGAAGCGGAATAAGAAAATGCTGCTGCTGTTGATGGGTTTTGATGCAGAGAAAGCATTCAACAGAGTAAGCAGGGATTTTATGAGTAGAGCAATGGAAGCATTTGCATTCCTTGATAAAATAATAAGGTTAATTAGGAGGATATGAGAGATCAAAGACAACAATTAAAGTGGGTGGGTTCCTCCCTATTAAGTTGTGTCTGAAAAGAGGAATCGGGTAAGGGTGTCCTTTTTCCTCATTATTTATGTTATACCTAGAAATGTAAGAATATAATCAGTGTGGTAATCAAGAAAAGTTGTCTTTATTTGCAGACAATATTATTTGTACCTGATAAAACTCAGTGTTGTGGAACATTTTGAGAAAGTTTCAAGTCTTTTCAGGATATTAAATTAATGACAAAATAAAGGCTATAACTGTAAACTGTGCACCCACACATGAATTTGTTCAGCTATACCCATATTTGTGGGGGCATGATAAAATGAAGTATTTAGGAATATGTATTAAAAAAGGATTCTGAGACTAAACAAAAGATGATACAAAAACTGAGAAACTGGAAACTCTTGCTTTTTTTATATGGATAGCAAGATGCAGGCAGTGAAAATGCTTTTAGCTTTATATAAAGGTCAGACATTTTTTATCAACCAGAGTAGAAGTTGTGGATAGTAATCAAGAAAGAATAGAAGGATTTTATCTGAGAGGGGAAAAGGGCAAGGGTCAAGTGGGATAAGATGATTAGGATTACCCTGATATGAAGGGATATTTTAGAGCTACACAGCCAAAGCTCATATACAGAACAAAAGCAGAGAGCTATAATTCAAAGTGGAAAGGGAAGATGAAGCAGGGGGAATTCAAGAAATAAGGAGAGATTGGGATTTTGGATGCATAATCTTAAGGAGAATAACAATAGCTTTGGAGAATATTATATTCATGAAGTAGCAGAAAGTATTCTAAGAACTAAGCCAACACAAGAATGGAGAAAGGAAATTTTGCCCATAGGGATGACTGCAATTAGGGATACTGAGAATAGGCATATGAAGGGACTGGAATTTACTGAGGAAAACTGTCAAAGGAACCAAGGTATCGGGAGCAAATAACGAGAGAGGTAAAGGTAATAGAATTGTAAGAGGCCAAGAAGTCGCTTGGACTGCATGCTAGAGGCTGCCTTCGCTATTAGTGATTGACACCAGTATAGGCAAAATGAAAGCTGATAAGGGGATCCTAGGTGAAAGACCCCTTTGGTAGCTGAATCTAGAATAGAAGCTGCTGTTAAAAAAGGGATAATTAATAGGGCATATAAAATATTGCACAATATCTATAGGAATCAATCAGAAGAGGTTAGAAATTATTTGGAAGAGAGTTTGCATAAGCATTACAACAAGGAAATAATGGGGAGATGCTTGTATGGCTCCCAAATATGCAACAAAAAGTCTAAAATATTTAGGATTTTGCTTTAAAGTGTTTGCATAGGTATTTTTATACCCCAAGCAGACTCCATCAAATATTTTCCTCAGGTAGATGCTAAATGTTGGAGGTATGATGGAAGAGAGAGAGAGCTATCTGGGAACATATGTTTTGGGAGTTTAATGAGCTGCAGGCTTTAAAAGTTCCCTCCATAGTACTCTGTCAGAAATATTGGGCGAGCAAATGGGTGCAACTAAAGAAATTATTTCTTGAGCCGAGATACAGGATCTGAATTTCTTAGACAAAGGCCTTGTTAAGATTAATTCTGGTGGCTGTCAAAAAAAAGCAATTACTAGAAAATAGAAATCAAAGTCTAAAACAACTGTATTTGATCTATTGACTACTGTAGCACAGATGAAAGAAGTGGAATCTTTAGAAAGGATAGGAACAGATTACATAGAAAAATGAAAATCGTGGGGACAATTCATGCAGAATAATGTTATGGAAGAGAAATGAGGTTTAAAGGAAGGCAAGACTTGATCAGTTTGTGTAACGTTGGATTGATGATGATTACAGAAAAAAATATATGTAATGTATAATGTTTGCAATTGGGAATACGTTAATATGTTTGTTTTCTTTTATCTAAATGTATGCCTATGTCTTAAGTGATAATTCAATAAAGTTGTTAAAAAAAGAAGGGAAAAGCCCAACAAATCCAGCATCTTACATTGCGCTAGTAGCATTAAATAGTGATAGTAAATGCTATAATCTGAACAAAATATAATAGACCTTGATTAATGTGGATTTCTAGAAGGTCAGTAAACCTTAGATAACGTAGTGATGAAAACGTGTTTGATGAGGAGTTCATAGATTGTAGACAACAGTTATTAGTGATGAATCTGGACATACAGAAGACTTCTGACAGAATAAAATGGTATTATCTAAAGCAAGTGTAAATTAAATTTGCTTTTCCTAAAAAATGTGATAATTTTAGTTTTTGAGATATACAGAGAATCCTATGCTGGTCAAGATAGGAGAAAGGCTCTTTGATGAGCTAATGTTTGAGAGATGAATCATTCAGGGAGGTTCAGCCTCTCCTCCACTGTTTGCTGAGTATTTAGAACCACTAGCAGCTCTGATAGCCTTTCCGGCTATTAGGCTATAAAATGGGAAAGTGAGTGATGACGTTAAGATTACCCCTCTTCAAAAATAATGTTACTCTGTACTGAATACTCTGAGATGGACCTGCTTCCGATGTTTTAGATATTAACTACATATTAGCATTTGCCAGGCTATAAATTAAAACTAAACAGAAACTTTAGCACTGAATGTATCAGTAATTGTTTAATTTGTTTAAAGGCTTGTCCATACCTGTGGGCACATACTAAGATCAAATACCACTAGGTTATACCAGCTTTGCAGATTAGCAGTGCAGCTCTGTGGTATTAGGTGAAATCTGTGCACCTTTAGTAAGTGACATGTGCATCTCCAAAGTGGGGAAAAATACGTGTTGACAAGCAATATTAACCATACAGCTCATTAGTTGACTGCTTTTTCAGATGGAGAACTTTGGACTGCAATGTTTTCAGGTTTCTGTAGAATACTGGAATCATCTTTTGAATCAACACCAGAATGATATGGCAGAAATATTTGGGGAAATACTGCTTATGGATTTCCCCTCAGTTCTGTTCATTCAAAGTTCCTTAAAATCAAGAATATAAAATGATAGCATGAGTCTCCTTAGTTGTTACTGGTCAAAACAGCTGTGGTCATCTGTAGAGATAGTTGACCAATTTTTTTCAGCTTTCCATCAGAGAGAAGACTCTCTTTCAGGTATGGGAATGTCCAACATGAAGCACTCAAGAAACACAAACTACAAACTGGCACCAGGAATTGTCACAAACCCAGAACAAAACAGTCCTGTGCGAAACTGCAGTATCCAATGTTTTACTTACCAAAAACAGCACAAGGAAATTTCCAATATCTTAACTTTTATTCCACAGTAAAGTTCTGATGAAGTCTTGAAGTAAAAAAGACAAAAGTGCTAAACTAATTTTTTATTTTTATTTTTATTGTGGAATAAAAGTTAAGATACTGGAAATTTCCTTGTGTTGCTTTTGGGAAATGAAGCATCGGATACTGCAATTTCGCACAGGACTGTGTTTTATCAAGCACTCAAGACCTGGTATCTCATGTCTTGTAGGGTGAGCTTAGGAAATCCATTAAGGTGAACTCAGAATGGATGCCCACCCATTAATGTGTGGAGATATGTTTGTGCCTTTTAAGGCTGTACTTTTGAATGTACTGGATTATTTTATACATTTACTGTTTAAAATGTCATTTTCTTCCAATGAGATCCACTGGGCTGCATTGACGTATGCATTCTATGGTATCCTATTATGGCCATTTGGCGTATTAGGAGGATGCTTTAGGGAGTAACTCATCTTACCACTAAGAAGATTCTTATGTTAGACTGGTATTCAAAGTGCAGGGCTTTGCATTTTTGTAGCTGTAATCCACCAAGAATGGTGCTACATGGTTATGGAAATCGCATCTTTCAGGATGACTTTGAAAATGCAGAAGCACTTTGTTAAACATGCCTCCCTATCACAAAAACCTAACAAGCGTAGGGTGATAGGGGACCACTAATATGCAGATAAGAAGCATTACACATTTGCATATCAGTAAGATTTATAGAGATAAATCTAAAATTATCTGTTTTGCATACTAAACATGTAAATGGCCCTGAACTTACACCAGTAAGCAGCAGTTTGCCGTGAGAATATGGAGTTGTGAAAAGGGAAAAAAGGAATATGCACTGCAATCTCTTTTAAAAGGAGTTACAGTTATTAACTTAAAGAATTTTTTATTGTGTTTTAGCTCATCTGGATACATGGACATACTATTGAAGAGATCAGTGGGGGTAATGTTTCATTTTGGTGCTTGTGCATACTTGGTGAAACTACTGAAGCAATTGCTTGGGGACAGGTTTTATTTTAGTGTCAGTGAAGTGCTCGTACATACACTGTCAGACTGCTGAAGTAATTACTGAGCAAAATCTATTTTGTGTCATTTTAGTGCTTGTGCACTGAAGAAGTTGCTGGGGAAATAATTTGTGTGTCATGGGAGTGCTTCTGCATTCTTGGACAAACTACTGAAGGGATGGTTGGGAGCAAGTTCATGGATTGCAACTCAGATATCAAAGGTAAAGCATCTCTTTCTACAAGAGATCTCTGTATTGTGTGGATATTGGAGTAGGAATTGCAAGAACACCTCATTAATATACACCGCGTTGTGCAAATAGCCTCTATGAATCTCACCTTTACTACACTCATTCGTAATCATCATGGCTCCCCCTATCACGTTTGCGCAAATTACTATGAATACTAGTCTTAGTCTTTGAAGGCTAAGCTTGCATATCAGTTTCCGTAAAATTCTCTCTTAGAATGCATTTCTTATGGCTGTAAGCTCATCTAGGAAGGTCACGTGTGTGTGTGTGTGTGTGTGTGTGTGTGTGTGTGTGTGTGTGTGTGTGTGTGTGCGTGCGTGTGCATGTAGGATCATGCATGCTGTTCCACATTAGCAATAATTACATCTTTTATACTTAAACTTATGATGGTTATTATTCTGACTCAGAAGATAAATCTTCCTTCTGTTTTATCATCTACAGAATCAGGAAGAATGGATATAATCTTCTCGGGCAGCTGTGTTTTTTTTTTTTTTTTTTTTTTTTTAACATATCGAGATCCACAGATTTGCAAAAGTCTGTGTAGGTTTTTACTTTTTGCACTGTATAAAACAGGGGTGTATCTAATTTTTTTAGTTTGTTCTCTAATGCTGCTAGTATCACTGGGTCAGTATCTGGAGATGATTTTTCTGTCTGAGATTTGTGACTTGCTTATAGTGTGGCTTCCGTAGTCTGAGATCTTTTATCCTATGTTCTATGTTGCCTTTTCTTTCCGTCATGCCTAAGATCCCTAACATGAGATATTGCCATTCTTGTCCTTAACAACTAAGTCACATAGCTAGGTTTTAGCCCCTGCTAAAAGCAGTCTTTTGGTTTAAGTTTTTGCTGACGGTATTTTATAGTATTGATAGACTTTTATCACTCGGTTTTAATTCAGTCTTTTGGGGCCAGAGCTATCCAGCTCTTTTAGCCACTTATAATAATTGATAGTTCTTTTTGTTCGCAAACTACTACTACTGGAAATTCTGTAAATAGTTTAATTTTGTAAATATAGGGCAATAAATGAGTATATATGATTTATTTCTTTGTTAGTCTAAAATGTTATTGCTGACTTTCTTTTTTCGACAAGAGTATTTGTAAGAGGGCAGCTGACTTTAAACATTTCTGTGTAAAGGACCTGTTTTGAGAATTTCTTTTGATAGAGACATATAAAATTTGTCAGACTTCTCAAGATGGAGAACAATTTTCTTACTAACTTTATCTGTAACATCTAACAGAATTTATTTACTGTGACTGCTTTGAGATTCTGTGGAATATTTCATGTCAGTTTGTCTTTAAAGCATCTTGAAGGAAATTAATTCTTCAAACAGGCTTTAAGATATGTATTTGACAGTTCAGCTGTGCTAAGTCATCTATTGGAATAGTTTCATACATTTTCTTTACATGTTTGGAAGCTGAGGAATTATTTAATTTTTTTAAATTATTTTTTAATGCTTCAGTGAACTTTAGCATAAAGGTGAAGGATAATTTCTTTTGCTTCTGTGTATACCTCTGGCTGAGAGTCACAAAGACTTGCAGTGGTTGTTATACCAGTCCAGTGCCTGTTTACACAGCAGCAGTACATGTTGAGCTATAACTAATGATAGGAGAAACTGGTTTTAAACGTTTCTAGTCCTTCTGATAATGAATTTAAGATTTGCAATTCTCTAAATCTCTTAGACGTTGGAACATTGAATTCACTTGTATATAATTAATTATCAAACAGATATCGTGGAAAATTTTACTTCTTTAGTGAAAGAAAGTTTCAGACAATTATTCTAGAGTGAAATTTTTAGCAATGCATTTAGTTTCTCCCTTTACCTTTGCAGTAGTGAGTGATTTTATTTAAATCTGCTGTACATAGATTTATGGTTATGTGATGTGTGTGGCTTTAGGATCAGCCTTATCCAGGAAATACTTTAACTATGATTAGAAGCCCTCCTGTGCAAGTTACGGCAGTGTGGAAGGATGAAGCTTTGACTATGGCCCAGGTGATTTGTGTTCAATTGGCATTTCAACACTTAATGGAGCTGCTAAGGGAGGGTGAGAATGCTGGCATCACACTGACACATTTTTTCTAAAGAAGGGTGGTAATACAGTTGCATGGAAGTGGCCATTTGGCTCACCAAACCACCATTTGTAGGTACCATTCAACATGAGTGCACAGAAGTGTGTAGCTACACAGGGAATGCACTGTGGGCCTCTGCAGTGATCCTCCATGCAGAGGTCAGATTAGGGCCATCATGGCACAAAGAATAGTCATGGATACCTAGATGATAGCTCCTCTGAATAGCTGTCATTTATGCACTTTTGGACCCCCGAAGTGTATGGTAATGAATGGACTCTAGTGCAGTATTTAAAAACTTAATAGTTGGCAAGCAGGAGGGCAAGAAGCACCAATAAAAATATATTATGAGCATTCCTTTTTCTGTACGTGTCCTTTTTGGTTCTGAGGCAGGTTTTCTTACTCAAGATTTGGAAAGCAGATATAACTCAAGAATGTGCCTGATTATTTGCATTTTCTTACACCTATTCAAACCATTCAACACTGCATATAATGATCTATTACTTAGCAGGTTTTCTCATCGACACCATCAGCTCAACAATGAGCTGGTTCAAAAGCTTATTCTTTCAAAGATGCAAAACTTTTAAGTGAAAAACACATACTCCGCATTCCTTCCCACTACTACAGGAGTCCCTAAAAGGTCTATCCTCTGTCCTCTTTTGTTCTATGTATCCCTCATGCACAAAATAGCATATGGAATAATTACACAATATGCAGATGATGCCACCTTAATAATTTGGCTGGTAATCTTAACCAACTCTTCTTTCTCAAGCTGGAGAAGTGGCTAACAAAATCAGAGCTAATACTTACTCCTAAAAAGCACAGTAGTGCTCTTTGACTCTAAACTACAAAAACACACCTGAAATTACTGTAGCATCTGCGAATAAAACCGTTCTTGAACAGGTACATCAAACAAAGTTTCTTGGGGTAACGGTAGATCAGAAGATAAAGTCTGACCAACACATCAACTATGTGGTAGCTTGGCATACTGTACAAAATCTAACCATATTGAACTCCACAGGCCTAGCTCCAGTCAGCATGACTTGTTCTACTCGCAGCTCTTGTATACATCCCGTATTTTAACTAATATCCAAAAACACTCCTATATAAACTAGAAAAGTGTTCCAACAAAATCACTATACTTGCCAGTAACCTAACTAATCAATTACACTACCTCACTGCATTTTGGCAAGTACTATGGTTAGACTAGCTACATACCTTGAGAATGGCATAACTTTAAACTGCTTACATCTTGAGAATGGCATAACTTTAAACTGCTTATACCTTGAGAATGGCATAACTTTAAACTGCTTATAACATACTAGATAACCAAACAAATGCCTAGCAGTCCAAATTGTTATCAGTAAAAAATTAGTAAATAAAAAAGTAAAAAAAAAAAAAAAAAAAAAAAAAATAGTAAATTTTATCAATACCCACCCAGATAACCCGGGGTCCCAAATCCAACCAAATAAATACATAAAATCATTTAACTACTGCATGGAGCTGCTCTTGTAACACTAAAATGCAAAATCCATATGGTTTACCCTGTGCCATTTCCTAAACGTGTATAGTGGTGACTATAGATATGTACTCATTTTTATTCTTCCTTACCTTCCTCATCTTGTGTTATGATTTTATCACCTCCTCTTCTCTGTCCGTATATTAACAGCGTTCAAAGACCAATAAACAGTGCTGTGTAAAATGAAGTCCAGATACACAAACCATGCCAAAAATAAAATTTAATGCAAAGCTTTTGGGCTAACCACCCTTCATCAGTACATGTTGATGAAGGGTGGTTAGCCCGAAAGCTTTGCATTAAATTTTATTTTTGGCATTGTTTGTGTATCTGGACTTTGTATATTAACGACGACATCATTTCTTATGTATCATTTTCTCTTATGTATCCCTTTCTCTGCTCCTCCTATGTTATGTATGGACTAACTTCTCTTTATGTTCTTTCATCCCACTCTCTCCCAACTCTATCTTCTTTCACCTCTGCTTTCCATATTAATAGTTTCCATTAATGTTTCAATTGATTAAACAGTGTTTTGTTTTCTAATTTGTATATAGCTTTTATAAATTGTGTATAACAACAATGTACTGATTTGAAGTCTGTACCAGTCAAAATTATGCATGATACCATTTTTATGTAAATTTATTGTACGTGTTGTAGCTTTTCTTCCACAGGATTCTGCTGAAATAGGGCTATCAGTATAGTAGGGTCATCCTGGTTGACAAACTTTCAGAGTATCTGGCAAACAGTGGTAGATGTAAAAAGCTGTAAAAGGGTTCCTTTCTGTAGGGCAAGATATTTCAGTCAACATGTCTTTAGAAGTCATTCAATGAGGGCTCAATATTATGACAGAGGTAATAACTCTATTTTTAGGATTCCTTTATCTACTTCAAGCAGAGATGTCTCCTTAAAATAAGTAACCCGCACCATTCCTTCCTTACCCTACTGTTATGTTTTGCCTCTTCTGTTTAGAAGGTTCATTTGGTGAAGGAAGAAACTGCGAATTTCCTAGAAGATTGGAAGGCCATTTCAACAGAAATAAGAGACATGTTAGAAATAAAGAGGTTATTTAAAAACACTCATGCCATTTAATTTCAGAAAGGTCCAAATCTCTCTTCCACGGGGCAGGTACTTTTAATGAAAAGATACAGTTACAAACTCGTATGTCAACCAGTGGACAGACAGGACCCAAGAAGTTAGAATTGGGGAGTTCACCTCTACAAAAAGGCCATTCACAAGTGTAGTCCCTCAGGGATCAGGCCTTGGACCTCTCCTTTTGGCATTTACTTCTCAGAAGTCAAGGCCAATGTCAGTGGTCTCTGGCTGACTAAATTTGCAGATGATTGCAAATTAGGAGCTGTCATTGAATCTCACACCAACACAAATGTTCTCCAGGAGGGGCTGACACAGACAAACAACTGGTGTCAGAATCATGGACTAAAACTGAATGCCAAGAAATGCATAATGATATCTTTTGGGAAGTCATCTATCCCTGGTAACTATCAATTGACAACACACCCCTTAGAGATGACCCAGTAGTCAGGTACTTAGGGACACACATAGATAGTAATATAGCCTTTGATCATCACGTGTCTACAGTGGTGATGAAATTATTCTATGTTGCACAGCTTATAAACAAAGGTATGGCATCTAAGTTCAAGGAAGTCATTGTTCCACTGTATTCGACATTCATCAGACCTAATATTGAGTACAATGCCCCCTTTGGTATGTGCCTAACCAGACATATCCAACAACTGGAACATCCACAGAAGTTCCTCACTAAAAGAATACAGGGCATAAGTAATATGTCCTATGCAGACTGCCTCAAGGCCCTATCCCTGTATTCTGTCTCCTACAGACTTTTGAGGGGAGATCTATGCCTTGCATACAGGGCATTGTCAGTCCCCACTCTGATGGATCTCCTGCATTTCCACAAAACACACAGTGGTAGAATACCCGTTCTAAAGACTTAAACCTTGCCTGTGATATAAATAAGACCTGCTGGGGAGATAGGTACGTATCCCAGAGACTACCCCATCTATGGAACAGGTTCCCCATCCATGTGAAGCAGAGTTCCTCCCTAATCCAAATCAAGTGTAACTTGGACAATTGGATGGAAAACCGGAAATTCATCCCTGGTTTGGCACCTCTGTCTCTAATGCAAACCGGTAACCTGTAAATGGTTTATCTTCCAGGCCCATGCTTACACTTATCAAGGGTATCAGAACTAGTCAGAGATTTGGAATGCATGGCTAGGCTTAAAAAGGCGGGCGCCTAGTAAACACCTATTAACCTATGAAGACCCACTTCTTATAGAAAAACAGGACAAGACCTCAGGTGATTTAATGTACTCAGGAAGTAAAACCTATAGATCCCTGTCTTGGGTCTGTCCCTGTCTAATCAACTATCCCAAAATATTCTACAAATGTGCCTTCCCCAGCCAGAACTTTATTCAGGTTGAAGGAGATTCATACTTATCCCTTGCTAGATTATTCTTATATTTAAAGCACAGTTCCAGGCTCTGTTGTTAAACAGTCGAGGATGACGTCTTCATCTTTGAATGGTCTCAAATACATGGTAAATAAGGAAAAGTCAAATCTAATACTGCATCAACAAAATGTATTTCTGAAAGCTTTGGTTAAATATTATTCAGTAAACATTTTGTTCACTCAAGAGAGGTTGTACATTTTGTTTTCCTTTCCAGAAGAATGTGCTCCAGACTAAGTTATCAACTAGGATGTTTCTAGCTGTTTTGGACCATCTTTTGTCAGTCAGCATCATAATTTAGAATGACAAGCTTCATGCAGCAGTTGCAGTGTTGTGTGAGACAATTTTATGACTAATAGCAGGATGACTTGGTTCAAGAACTTTCATGAACTGCTTTTGTAATAATGCAGCTTTAATGGTAGATCTTTGTGGCTAGATAAAAGCATATGGTTCCTTCCATTCTTCCTGCACTTTCCAAGATCTGACCATGCTTGTTTTAAAAATGTAGTAGAAAGCATATGTGGAGTCATAATCATTTCAGGGATCCTGGTTCCCTTGTTGTTTGGAAATGTATATCAGCTTGAGAAAAATGTTGGCTGTTGTAATAACAGCCAAAGCATTTCAGAATTGTTCATACCTCAGCTTTTGTTTCATGGAACATAACCAGGTAGGAGCAGAACTGAATCATTTTCTAGGTTCATCATTACCCATATGATGTGACATTAGCCAAAAGCCTTCTTCTAGTAGCCCTCCCCCTTTCATGGAATGACAGTATTCCAACAGACTTTTTTAGTCAACCATCAGCTAGAATGTAAGTGACGTCTTCGTCTGCAAGTATCCTATAGGTGAGAGAAGTGTGGTGAATTCCAAGAGGGCTGTTTTTGCTTCAGACTAGTGCTTACTCACCAGCATTTTAGATCAGGACTTAGGAAACATCTTATAGGAACAGTAGAATGAAAGGTTCTTCTTTACATTCTCTTAATTCGTTTGGTTGAAACAATTCTTCTCAGAAGAAGAAAAGGATAAACTGTCATTGCCTTTCCATTGAATGAGACAACTGTGGTTCTTACTTTTGTGGAAAACTGCACCGAATTCTTCAGTTTTGTCTTGGACAAGATCTGTTGATTCAATGAGGGACAATTGCTCATTCTTATTGCTGCTTCTTCTTTTATCCCCGGATGCTTGCAACTTCATCCTGAAGAAGGATGGTTTCATTCCCAGGGTAATTACAGTCTTGCATAAAGCTGGAAGACCTGCCACTATAAAGTTTTATTTAGCCAAATGGAAGCTATTTGTTTCAGTGGTATAGTATAAGGTGCTTGCATCCCTTTAGGCTCAGTTTTTAAATGCTGTAGTTTATATTTCTTGTGTTTACATTAGACATTTCTTCTTTTTCCATTAAGGTTCATTGTTTTCCTTTGTCAGTCTGTCTTCATTGTGGCTGGCCCTAGCTTTGTTGCCTTTAGTCAGGCTGCTCTCGAAGAATATTCTTCATCTTAACTTTGCTAAGTAACCAATCTTTCTTATCTTGGATATTTAAAAAAAACAAAAAAAAAAACGTTCATCCTGCCTATTCAGTTCGTTTAAAATATCCTTCTGAAAACAGTACTCTAGATGACTGTTGAAGTGACATCCTGACACCTTGTGCAAAAATGGAAAAAGAGGTTGAGGATGGATGGATGGATTGTGCTAGAATTGCATGTTTTTGTGTTCAGAACCATTTTTAAAACACATTTATTGAATTATCACTTGAAATGGCAAATTTACATTTATATAAAAGCAATCAAACTATATTAACAAGTTCACGTTTACAAACATTATACTTCACATATATTGCTGTACATCATAAAACCTAAGCAACATTGCATAACTTATTCATTTCCTGCCCCCTTTAAGACAAGAAACCTCTTTATTAAGCCATCACTTATAACATAGGCAAGCATACATTTATATAAATGAAAACAATCCATACTGGTACCATCCTAGTTACAACCATTTTATATCACAAACCATGCTGACACAATCCCAGTTGCAAACATTATATATCACTTATAATCTACCAAATTATTTTCAGCCTTTACATAGCTCAATTAAATCCTGCCTTCTTTTAAACCTCATTCCTTCCCTGTATGTATTGTTCACACAATTCCCTTTTTTTCCTATGTAGTTTGCTCCTACCCTTTCTAAAGATCTCAATTCCAGTTGTTTTATCTCCATTACTATATGCACTACATCTAGTGTAGTTGGTTTAGATTTTGATTTCCATTTTCTAGTAATTGCTTTTTTGGCAGCCACCATAATTAGACATAGCAATACCTTACCATGTCTAGGCAGTTTCAATTCTGTATCATAACTCAGAAAAATCAACTCTCTTGTCGCACCAATCTGCCCACCCAGCATCTTAGACAATGCATTCTGCAGGGAATCCTAAAATCCACCAACTCACCGCACTCCCCGAAAATATGTTCCCAATTATCTCTTTCTTCCCTGTCACACCTCCAATATTTGCTATCTACCTGAGGAAAAAATTCCTGGAGTCTACTTGAGGTATAAAATATGTATGTAAATATTTCCAAGCAAAAATCCTAAATCTTCTAGATTTTGTTGCATATTTGGGAGATATACATATATCCTCTCATTGTTTCTTTGTGAATTGCTTATCCAGTCTCTATTTCCAATCTTTTCTAAGCTCTTCTGATTAATTCTTATAGTTATCATGCAAAATTATATGCTCTACTAAGTATTCCTTTTTTTAATGGTAGCTTCTGTTCTACATTCTGTTAAAAACTCTCAGTGCTGTTTAAGACCCCCCCCCATTTCTTTCTCTTTGCCTATACTCTGATAGCAATCCTTGATAGAGAAGGCAATCTCTAACCTGCAGTCCAAGTAAATTATTAGCCTCTTCCCATTCTATTATGTTTCCCTCACTAGTTATTTGATCCCAATACCTTGTTTCCCTTGCCAGTTTTCTCCAATAAATTCCAGCCCCCTCTTGCATATTGTCTATATCCCTAATTGCAGTCATCCCTATTAGTAGAATCTCCTTTCTCATTCTCATGTTGGCTTAGTTCTTAGGATACTTTCTGCTACTTTATAGGTATAATATTCTGTATAATTATTGTTAATCTCCTTAAAGGCCTGTGCCCAAAATCTCAGTCTCTCCTTTTCTTGAGCTCCCCCCCTGTTTCACCATCATCCCTTTCCACTTTGAATTACAGTTTTCTGCTTGGGGTCTGTATTACATAACCAAATTTTTTTTAAGCGAACACTCACATGAGGGCTGCGCCCACCCAACTATATATTCCAACTCTGAGATCACACTACAGTGAGGAAAGGGCAAATATCCCACTCCTCACTGTACCACGACCCCACAAACACCCTTTCAATTCCCAGTGTTTTCGCTCATGTGAGCTTTCCCTTAAAAAAACTTTCAGATATCTAATATAGGCCCTTCTGCTTGTGCTATGTATAGGAGCCTTAACTGTGTAGCTCTGAAATACCCCTTCAAATCAGGTAATCCCAATCTGCCCTGTTCTACTGGAAGAATCAGCTTATCCTACTTGATTCTTACCATCTTCCCCAACTAGATAAACTCCTTCAGCTTTTTAGGAATGGGTATCCACAACTTCCTCTCTGGTTGATAAAAATATGCCTGACCTGTGTATAAGACTAATGGGACTAAAAACATTTTAACTGCTTGCATCTTATTATTCATATCCATATAACAAAGCTTTCATTTTCTCAGTTTTTGTATTATCTTTTTAGTCTCTTCCCACATACCCTTAGTTGCCACATCAGAATTATTTTTAATCCATACTCCTAAATACTTCATTTTATCATGTCCTCATAAATATGGATATTGATGAAGCAATTCGTATGTGGGTACATAATGAAGCTAAAACACAGGAAATAAGGGTAAATTAATTTTGTATCCCAAAAAGATTTGAAACTCTCTCAAAGTGTTCCACAACACTGTAATGTCTCTTTCTGTTTTTTTTTTTCAGGTATAAAATAATAGCATCTGCAAATAGAGCCAGCTTTTCTTGACTACTATACCAATTATATCCTTGAATTTCTGAGTCCCTTATTTTTTTAGCCAGTGGTTCTAAATATAATGCAAATCACAAACCCCCCTCCTCTACATCCAGATCTATCCTACTAACCTCTCTGAATGCCCAAAGCGTAGCTAATAAAATCCCCAACCTCCATGCCTGGCTTATCCACAATAAACCAGACAGCCTGTTTATCTCTGAAACTTGGTTAAAACCTCATATAAAAGACTCAGAAGTAATACCATCCAACTATTCTATCATCAGAAAAGACAGAACCCAGAAAAAGGTGGAGGAGTAGCTCTCCTGTACTTGTCCTCCTTATCAGTTACTCCCTACAATAAACCTATTCCTCAATTCACCAATGCAGAACTAATTCTGGCTCTTCTTCAAGTAAATAGACATAAACACATATGTATAGCCTCCCTATACATTCCCCCAGGAGACAATATCTCAATACTCGAGGATATCCTCTCCTGGATTTCTACCAACATCAGCAATGAAACTATAATTCTGGGAGACATGAATATGAATTGATCCTCCATTCAGTCTGCCACAAACCCCCTAAATATTAACCTCTATAACTTCTCTCAGCTTATCAACTCCACAACCTGACCCTCAAAAAACTCTGGTAGTACCCTAGACTGGATCTTAGTCTCTCACCCTCATTATTTTTCTGATGGTGACACCCTTCCCGATTCCCTCAGCAACCACCTCCCCACTTATGCATGCCATCTTCCTTCCCCCTTACATATATCTCATAACTACATCTCCACTTGCTACCTAAAAAGCTTTAATCCCAATACCTTTTCTAACTTTCTAAAGTCAATAGACTGGAGCCCCCTAAAAACTCTGCTCCTGAAAAATGCTGTTACCTACTTCAATACAACTTTCTTAAACATCTTAGATAGCTATGCCCCCATAAAATCCAAAAGAATAAAAAGCAAAACTGTCCCTTGGCTAACAAAAAATACACTAGCTGCCATGCGCCTTACAGATAAAGATTGGGTACATTACCAGAAAAATAAGAGTCCCTCCACCCTTGAATACAAAACACTTCGCAACAAAGTCAAAAAGCTTATTATAGTAGACCGATAAAAATATTTCTCCTTACTTCAAAACAGCCATAAAACAACTCCACAAAGATTCTGGAAAGGTATCTCTACCCTCCTTAATCTTGGCAAAAAAAGATAACCCCAGTCCAGACCCCAATGCACTAGACATAGATTTGGCCGCCCAATTTAACTCTTTTTTTTTTTTTTTTTATCTACTCAGTTACCAAACTAACCTCATCCTTCTCTAACACTACACCCTCTACTTCTCTTCTCATGACATATCTCCTTCAAAACCACCCTCCAATATCCCCTCCTCTCAATCCCCATCTTTTTATATAAAACCCATGCCCATATCTGCCATAAAAAAACTCCTTCAGAAACTGAAACAATGCTCCACTGCCGTCGATAACATTCCCTCATACTTTCTTAACATAGCAGCTGAAGCCATTGCCTTCCCCATCCGTATTCTATTCAGTCGCTCCATCCAAGAAGGTTATGTACCCCAACTTTGGAAAAAAGATTTCATCATACCCTTGCAGAAAGGAGGCAATAATAACAGTATCACAAACTTTTGTCCTATTGCCATCCTATCCCCCATCTCTAAACTTTTTGAAAAATGTATCCATCTACAACTCCTACCCTGTCTTATAGACAATCACTTACTAACTCTCACACAACATGGATTTAGACCCAGTCACAGCACTATGACTGCCCTTCTTTCCTTCCTGGAAATAGTAAACAAAGCCCGGGACTCTGGCCGTACTGTATCTACTCTCCTACTTGATCTCTCTAAGGCCTTCAATACCATCTCTCACAGCCTTCTCCTTGCAAACTCTCTGAACGAAACCTATCTCTTTCCTCTCTCAACTGATTCACCAGTTACCTCTCAGACAACAAGCAGTCAAATGGAAAAAAGCCACCGCCTCATTCCTCCATACCCCCCCACTTGTGTTCCCCAGGGATCCATACTGGGTTCCCTCCTCTTCAGTATATTCATAAATTATTTCCACCGCTCAATTCCTAACACAAATTTTATCCAATACGCAGATGATTCAACTATAATCTGATGTTCATCGTGTTTCACTGTTGCAGTCATGACTGTAGGGTTCTCCCCTGCCGGCAGGCAGTCCTCGGTCGGCCAGAATCCCAAAGTCTGGGTCCGGCGTCGGCTATTCAATCATGCTCCCTGACGTCAGTGCACCAGGAGTACAAAGCTGACAGCCGATGCCATCTTCTCTAGTCTTTCTTGCCGTGCGGTGATAGCAATTCGCAAGTGCCGGTCGGCTGACTCCTGACGATTTTTTCTGATAAACTTCAGTCCGAAGACTTTCTTTTCCACTCAAAGCTAAGTACCCCATTGGGGAAACTTTTTCTTGCTCCAGTCCGATGTCAGAAAAAGTTAATAATTGTATTTCATGTGGGAAGCAAATACCTCATAAGGATTTTCATTCTTACTGTATTCCTTGCCTAGGCCCTGACCACGACGTAGCTAGTTGTCGGTTTTGTGCTAGATTCAATCAACGTACAATTAAACGAAGGTACGATTTTGCTTTTCATTACTTCGGTAGGCGCTTTAACTACAAAATGTCGTCGGATACGGTTCTGGCTACCGGAGTTCACAAACTTCGCAAGGATAAAGACAGGCCTCCAAGGTCCAAATCTGACGATAGTGCACAAGTGGAGCCAGCTTCAGGTTCGGCCGTCGTCAGTGAGGTGCTTTTGCAGCCCCTGTCGTTGGCCATTTCAGAACCGATGGCCGAAACGGACTCTCATGAGGAGCCATCCAGGCCTTTGAATATTTCTATTGCAGGACCTTTGGATAATGCTCCTTCGGATGGATCCGGAGCCGCTGTGCAAGTACCGGCTTCCGAAGGGGTTTTCAGGCCTACTCAGCTTCTAATAAAGGCAAAGCCAAAGACTCCTCCTAAATCAAAGACTGCAACACAGGCCTCTTCTGAACCGGCTCCCAAGTCACCGAAACAGTTACTCAAGATGGCGGAGGATTTACTTACTATGATTAGGGGTTCACATCCCCCTCCAGATAAAAGGCCAAGGCAGGATGTTTATTATGATTCCTCTGATCAGGCTTCTGTTTCTTCAGTTTCTTCTTCTGACCAGGAATATTCTTTCCCTCCTTATGAGGATTCTGATGCTGAGGAATCCATTCCTTCAGCTTCTCCCCCTGAGGATTTCTCTTTTGGGGAAACTTTGCATGAAATGAGGGAACATTTCCACTGGGAAAGACAGGAGTATTCGGAATCTAAGAAAAGACTAAGGGATTTTCTTCTTCTCCCCCAACATAGACCCCTGGCTATTCCTCCTGTTTTGGATATTGTGGATGATGCTTTTTCGGAGGCTAACTTGACCCCTGACTCGTTTCCTCCTGCTCCTGTTAAGCCTGATAGATATTACAGGGTTCCTGGTTCCCACCAGTTTTTATACAAGAACCCTTCTGCTGACCCTGAAACCATTTCTCAGGGTCCTAAGGGAGTTAAGGCCGCTTCTGCCAAAAACCCCATTCCCACTGAAAAGGATTCTAGATCTTTAGAAAGATGGGGCAAAAAAGTGTACACTTCTGCTACTTTATCCATTAGGGCTTTAAACTGTCAGTTTCATATGCTGAAATACCAGCAATGTCTCTTGTCTGTTTTAAAACAAAAGCTTACTTCCATTTCTGCCTGTGCAGATGATAAGGAATTACATGACTTATTGCATGCCACTGAACAAGTTGGGAAGCATGGTTTACACTGTGGATTTGATGCCTTGGAGGCTTCTTGTAGGGCTGCTGACTCCGGCACAGTTATTAGAAGGCATGCATGGCTAAAGGAACAAAATTTGCCAGAACAAGTAAAAGCTAAATGATTGGATGCTCCTGTTCAGCAGTTTTGTTTGGATCAAAAGATGAAGAGGTGATTAAAAAGATGGAGGATAAGGCGAAATCCATGCAAACAGTTAAAGATTTCTTACAAGTACAGCCACCAAGATTTAGCAGGAATTGGCCTTCTAAAAATTGGTCCTTTCCCACTTCAGACAGGCCTCAGAGGGGTAGATATAGACGCTCCCGAAGAGGGCCTCAAACACAAGCTTCTTATAGACCAAGACAGTGGACTGCTTCCACCCCTAGGGGAGGAGAGGACAGGTCACAAACTCATAGGAAACAAACTCAATGACTCCCTCTGTTGGGCTGCAGGAACTTCTTGCCTGGAAGCCCCTCTCGGAGGAAAACTCTCTTTTTTATCAAAATTGGACTCATAATAACCCAAGACAAGTGGGTTCCGGATGTGGTTTCAAGAGGTTACAAATTCCATTTTCATACTCTGCCAAGGCCAAGCGGATGGCCAGACCTTCCAAAACATCAATGGACAGAGGCCTTAAACCAGGTGGAAGCTCTTTTGGCTATGAAAGCCATAGGACTGGTTCCACTTTCAGAGATGGGACAAGGTTTTTACTCAAGGCTCTTTCTAGTTCCCAGGAAGCAAAACTCATGGAGACCCATTCTGGATCTGTCAGTCTTGAACATCTTTCTAGAGATTCCAAAATTCAAGATGCCTACTCTACAGCAGCTACTTCCAATGCTGTCCAAAGATGCATGGATGGTAACTTTGGATTTAAAGGAGGCATATTTACACATTCCCATCAGGCAGGAACGCAGAAAATACCTCAGGTTCAAGGCCGGATCGAGGCACTTTCAATTCTCTGCGCTGCCCTTTGGATTGTCTACTGCGCCCAGGGTCTTCACCAAATGCCTGGCTCCAGTAGTAGCTTACTGCGGACTCAAGGGAATTCAAATTTACTCTTATCTGGACGATTGTCTAATTCAGGTAGACAGCAAGGATGTCTTACTCCAGCATCTAGAATTTGTACAGAACCTCCTCAAGTTCCTGGGATTCTCTGTAAACATAAAAAAGTCAAATTTGACACCCTTACAACAGATAACTTTTCTGGGTGCTCTTCTAAACACCACAACCCAGATGGCATTTCTGACATCCGAAAAACAATTACAGCTGGCTTCAACTTTCAAAACCTTGGCAACTTTAACTCAGCTATCTGCAAGGAGATTCCTGCAGGCTTTGGGTTACATGGCCTCCTGCATCCTTCTCGTACCATATGCAAGACTACACATGAGGAAAATACAGTGGTACCTAAAAAGTGTATGGTCTCAGCATTGCCACAGTTTAGACATACTGATATCCGTCCTTCCCTGTCTTCAAAAGGAATTCCTTTGGTGGTCCAGGGCATATACTCTAAACAAAGGGAAACCCTTTTGTCTGCCTCCTGCCACTCAGATTCTAACCACGGACGCCTCGGATTATGCTTGGGGAGCCCATTTTCAGGGCAACTGTCTGCAGGGCCTTTGGACAAAGGATCAGAAGCACCTGCATATCAATTTAAAGGAAATGTTAGCCGTTCAGAAAGCTCTAATGGCCTTCAGGAATCTTCTACAACCAGGACAACTACTAATATGGACAGACAACACCACAGTTATGTGGTACATAAACAAGCAAGGGGGATCTCATTCCTACCCCCTTTGCAGACTAGCCATGGATCTATGGAACACAGCTCTAGCTTGCAGTCTGGACCTTCAAGCTCAGTTTCTACCAGGGAAGCAAAACTTCCTGGCAGACAGTCTGAGCAGAAACCTTTCGGATCCACACGAGTGAATGCTGGACACCGAAATATTCAGGATGATAACAGCAGTCTGGGGATGTCCTCACATAGACCTCTTTGCATCCCATCTCAATCATCAACTACAGAATTTTTGCACCAGGACTTTCCACAAAGAAGCTTGGAAAGTGGATGCCCTATCATTCTGTTGGAGAAATCTCTCGGGATATGCTTTTCCGCCTCTTCCTCTTCTTCCACGGGTATTATTAAAGATAAAACAGGACAAGCCCAAGATGATAATCTTGCTGGCCCCAAATTGGCCTCGACAGTTTTGGTACCCAACTCTAAAAAAAAACTATGTCTGGAGCCCCCTTGGGTTTTACCTCAGTCTTCGAACCTTCTGTCCCAACATCAGGGTCAGGTTCTACACTCCCATGTCAGAACTCTCAGCCTGGCGGCCTGGTTAATCCAGGGCCTTTGATTTCTTCTTTCCTACCCAAGCAGGTTATGGATGTCATTTTAGAAGCCAGATGTCCTAGCACTAGAAAATCTTATGCAGGAAAATGGAAAATATTTTGTTCCTGGATGCAGGCTCAGGATTCTGAACATTCCTTTAATTTTACTTTACTTGACAGATCTCTTACATAAGGGTCTCTGTTTCTCTTCCATTAAGATACATGCCTCTGCTATTTCCGCTTATTATAATACAGACCCTCCAATCTTTTCCCACCAGCTCAAGAGACAGTTTCTCAGAGGAGCTAAGAACTTAAGACCTCCTAGATCTCCTCCCATTCCTGCTTGGGATCTCAACTATGTTTTGGAAAAACTAACCTTGCCTCCTTTTGAGCCTGCTGCCTCTTCTGACATCAAGTTTTTATCTTGGAAGACAGCCATCCTGTTAGCCCTAACCTCTGCCAGGAGAGTTTCAGAGTTACAAGCTCTTATGGCTGTGGAACCTTATATTATTTTTCATCAAGACAGGGTGTCTTTGAGGACTAATCCTACCTTCATGCCTAAGGTGGTTTCCAAAGTGGCTTTAAATCAAACTATCCACTTGCCAACTTTTTTCCCCACTCCTTAAAATAAAGGGGAAAGGATCTTACATTCCTTGGATGTACACAGACAACTACATTTTTACCTGGACAGAACCAAGGACATCAGGAAATCAGAACAATAGTTTGTTTCTTATGCTTCAAATTCCCAAGGTAAAGCCATTTCAAAACAGACCATTTCTAAATGGATTGCTCATGGAATCAGATTTTGTTATTCACACCATGGAAAGCAAATCCCAGGGAGTATACGGACTCATTCCACCAGAGCTGCTGCCACTTCTGAGGCCTTCCTCAGGGGAGTTCCTACCAAAGACGTTTTGGAAGCTGCAACTTGGAGTTCAGTGCATACTTTTTCTAAGCACTACAATCTACCTCTCTACTCTAAGTCTAGGGCAGGCCTTGCCTCTGTAGTCTTGCAGGGCCTTTTAGCCGCCCCTTCTACTTTATGACCACCTCCCTTTCATTCTGCTTTGGGATTCTACCCTACAGTCATGACTGCAACAGTGAAACACGATGAACATAGTACAGTTGTGTACACCTACCATAAATGTAGATGTTCGAGTGTCTTCACTGTTGCAGTCTGGGTTTCCCTCCCTCCTGTCCCCTCTTATTTTTACTTTTGTGTGGTTCCTTTTTTCACCATTCTTCTGAGGTGTATTTGCAAAGGATATGGGACCTTTCTCATTTTGGGACTCCTGACATCTGGGGCAAGAAAAACTGGAGAAGATGGCGTCGGCTGTCAGCTTTGTACTCCTGCCGCTCTGATGTCAGGGAGCATGGTTGAACAGCCGACGCCGGACCCAGACTTTGGGATTCTGGCCGACCGAGGACTGCCTGCCGGCAGGGGAGAACCCTACAGTCATGACTGCAACAGTGAAGACACTCGAACATCTACATTTATGGTAGGTGTACACAACTGCACTTTCTGCCAACTTCCATCCCCACACTCTTAAAGCTTACTCAAGACACATTCTCTACCACTGAACAATGGATGATAGATAATCATCTAGCACTCAATGCCTTAAAAACCAAACTAATGGTATTTACCCCCTCTAAAACCACCACTATAGATAGAAACCCATTCTCCATCACCAACCAGAACACATCTCTCAAATTGATATCTGAGGCCTAACTATTAGGTGTCCTCATTGACGACCAGCTTAAATTCAACTCCCACCTACAAATAAACATTAAAAAAACTCACCAGAAACTTGGCATGCTCTACAGCCATAATTGCTACCTCACTCCTTCACTCTGTCTACCACATTCCTCATCCCTTGTCTACCACATTCCTCATCCCTTCTCTCCTTTATGGTATCCCACTCCTAACAAACCTACAATCCTCTCTTAAGACAGAACTCTCCTCTTGCTATAATAAAATTGCCAAGTTTGCCACAAGCCACAAGTCTTCTACTCATCACTGTGTATCCCTTAACAAACTAAGTTGGTTAGAACTGCCCAATTATTTCACCTATACTCAACTTATTCATGTACACAAACTCATTTTCAGCCCCACCCTCTGTCCCTCCCTTTCCTTGACCTTTAAAATGCACCTCCCAGAAAGACTCTTAAGATCTAACCATCAAAACCTAATAGAACTGTATAAACCTAGTCGTCCCCCTGGTAAAAATTCCTATCCTTTGCACTTGCACGTCTATGGAACTCCCTACCACCATCCATCCGTACCACTGCAAACCTCTCTTCCATTAAAAAATTACTTCACTCACATCTAATATCTCATTGGGAATGCTCCTGCTGCCATCCCACATAATCTCTTCTCCTCTCTATACCTGTGCCAACTCTTTTACTTCAGTCTCCTAGTTCAGAAATTGTATCTCTAAATGCAATTTTTTATTAGTATATATATATATATATATATATATATATATATATATATATATATATATATATATATATATATATATATATATATACATACACACACACTTACTGTAACCTAAAACTTTGTAATTTTTGTTTTTGGAGCTTTTCTCCCCAGGACTTCATTGAAAACGGGTTATTCTTGGCCCAATGGACTATTCTGGTAAACCGACTGCAAATGCATAAATAGATAAAAGAAAGAGGACACCCCTACCTGGTTCCTCTGCTGAAGCAGAAATTGTCAGAGGACCCATCCCACTTTAATTTTCTCTTCCAGTCTCATATATTCTCTTAATCAACCTTATATTTTTTTCATGAAATGCCCTGCTCGTAAAGTCCCAGCTTACTCTGTCAAATGCTTTCTCTGCATCAAGACTTGCCAACAGCAATGATATTTTCTTACATTCTGCTTCCCTATGGATCACCAATGTTCTGTTAATGTCAAATGTTTGCCTCCCCTCCAGAAAACTACATTGAACAATATCTATTAATTTTGGCATCACGTTTGCCATTCTCTTATGCATTATAGACATGAACACTTTATAATAATGGTTTAATATTTAAAATGGGCCTGTATGAAGCTGGATCTGATGGATATTTACCTTCTTTAGACATTGTAGCTACGACTGCTTTCTTCTAAGATGTTGGTACTTCTCCTCCTCTTAAAATACTGTTAAATAAAACTTTCCAGAGCTTCCAGTTTTTTCCTCCTAGCTTCCTCTTCCAAACGTCCACAAGAATATCATCTGTTCTTGGAAACTTTCCTGTAGATTGGTTATACATCGCAATTTTTATCTCATCTCCTCCTAGCCTAACCATTAGTAATTGGGCCTCATCTACCTGTAACCTTCTAATTCTTTCATAAACATTTCCATTTGTATCTTTTCTTGATTTCCATATTTCTCTGCTTTATACAGACTTTCATAGAATTTCCGAAATATTTCTAATACCTCTACAGGATCTCTGAGGTTCATAGGTAGGTACTAGGGTATCGACCCTGGGGCCTATACAAGCCCAGCCAAAAAGGTACCCTGGCTTTTGCCACCCAAGAAAATAATTTTCCTATGCCACTGTCGAACAGAGCCACAGAGGTGATCCCTGGGGTGAATTTCCTATTTCCCATCCAATCATCAAGATTTTTCTTGAAGAGTGCTAATGAGGAGCTTTGTTTGATATAGATAGGTAGTTTATTCCAGAGTATGGGAAGTCTGTGCGACAGGAATCTATCCCTCCGGCATGTTCTGCTTATTGTGGTGACAAGGTTTAGGTCCCTAGAGCATGTAGCTCGGAGGGATTGGGATTTCTTTAAGTGCAGCATGTCCAACAGTTCTGGGTTTGACATAGCTTTGTATGTTAGGCAGAGATGACCTCTGAGTAGGCGATATGCGACGGAGTAAAGCTGGAGTTTTTTGAGACGGTCTGCATAGGGCATCCGTTTGAGGCCGGTAATCCTCTTTGTGAGGTATTTCTGCAGCCTTTCCAGTTGTTGTAGATGTCTTGTGAGGTACATACCAAAAGGGGCATTGTACTCTATAATGGGTCTAATGAGTGATGAGTAGAGGGGAACAATGACCTCTTTTTTTCTGGATGAGAAACCTTTTGTGATGAGGTGTGCGATGTAGAAGGATTTCCTGACTACTGTGGCGATGTGATTATCAAAGGAGAGACTACTGTCCACCTGTTTCTCAAGGTCTCTTATCACACTTTCTGTGTTAAGTATACTACTGCCTATGTTGTAGTTCATGGGTACAGAGTTTTTACCAAAAGGGATGACAGTGCACTTTTTGGCATTGAACTTGAGGCCATGGCTTTGACAGCAGGCCTCTGTCTCAGTGAGGCCCTTTTGTAGGATGTCCACATCATTAGGAGTTTCGATTACGGCTCCTAGTTTGCAGTCATCTGCAAACTTTGTTAGCCAAAGACCTTCTGTGTTAGCCTGTACTACAGAGAAGTAGTTAACCAAACAGGAGAGGACCCAGGACTGAACCCTGTGGTACTAGTCGGATTTGGAGTCTGCTACTTTCACAGTGTAGGTTCTGTCAGTGAGCCAGTTGGCAACCCATCTTGTGACATAGGGATTTATACCTAGTTTAGTGAGTTTATCTATAATTCCAGAGTGGGGGATGGTATTGAAAGCCTTGGCAAGATCTAGATAGGCTGTGTGATCCACCTTAACCTTGTCTACGGCTTTGGTGACTGCTTCAAAGAAGTCTATCAGGTTTAGGAGACATGATCTGCCTTTTACAAACCCGAACTGGCTGGGGTCCAGAGGTTTCGAGATTACCAATGTCTTTGTTTATAAGTTTCATGATGATACGTTTCATGGCCTTGCAGACCAGGCTCGTCAGGCTAATGGGGCGGTAGTTCCCGGGGTCCGTGGTGGCACCCCCTTGTGGAGTGGGATAACCATCGCTGTGAGCCATTCAGCAGGCACAAAGCTTGAGGTGAGGCTATGATTGAACATGGTACTTAGGTGGGGTGCCAGTTCGTTCTGTAGTTCGTATAGAATGCAGCCTGGGATGTTGTCTGGTCCCGTGGATGCTGTGTCCTTGGCTTTGGAGAGTGTGGTTTTTACCTGTGCAGCCGTGATTCCAGGAACTTTGCATTCTTCTGGTATAGAGATGGGCTCTTTAGGGGGGTAAAGTTAGCACTGAAACTATCTGCCAGGATGTTGGCAGTATCTGTTGGGTCTGTATATTTAGTGCCATTGTGCTGTAACTCAGAGAAGATCTGATTGTTGCCATTGAGATTTTTGACATAGCTATAGAATGCTTTGTGGTTGTCTTTAGAATCAGTGGCGATTTTGTTTTCGTAACTAGCTTTGGAGGATTTTATCAGGGATCGCAGCTTCTTACTGAGGCTGACCAGGGAGCTCCTCCACTCATGGGATTTTACTCTCTTTTGCAACAGTTTCTTCCTTCTGTTGTACAGTTTGTTTATGGTAGGGGACCACCAGGTTGGCTTCCTTTTTTTGGAGGATAGCATCTTGGTTCTGTTTGGGATAGCACGATCCATGCACTCATGTAAGTGCTTATAAAGTGCAATTGTGTAGGATTCAGTAGTCATAACTGTATTGTCCATCTGCATGGGTGTCATGAAGTTCACCACTTCTGTCTTAAGAAGCATGAAGTTGGCTTTGGAGAAATTTTTTTACCATGGTTTCCTTAATGGGGGGTGGGGGTGGGGGCAGGATGTGGATATCTGGGGTAATTAGCTTATGGTCGGATCGGACCAATGAGGCGTTGACTTCAGGTGTGGAACACTGGTCACTCATGTTGGCAATGACTAGATCTAGGATATTGTTGCCCCTGGTGGGGTGTGGATAAGTTGATCCAGGGCATTGGAGTTTATGAATTCCAGAAAGCGTTGAGCGAAGGAGTTGGTACATGAGTAGTTTTCCCAGTTAATGGTGGGGTAGTTGAAATCGACCATTATTAGGGTGTTTGGTTGAACCCTAATATTTTCCAGTACATCAACAAAAGAGGAGTGGAAATCCTGGGGCATGGTGGGTGATCTGTAGCAAGCTACAATTTGGATTGCAGTTTTACCCAGAGTTAGTTGCACTTGGATAACCTCAGCTGCATTATGCTGAGCAACTAGCCTATAGGTGTGGATATCCTTAATGAATATGGACACACCTCCGCCTTTGGTGTTCTGGTCCAGGTTACATGGCCGAAAAGTGTGGTATAAGTTATAGCCTGGTAGTGCAGGGGTGCTCTCTGGAGCCTTGAACCAGGTCTCAGTCACTGCACAGATATCAATGTTCTCCATTTTAAGGAGTGCCTCGAGTGAGTGCATTTTGAGATTTAGACTTCTAGCACTGAGTAGCATCACCCTCAGTTTTTGCTTGCCTGTTCCTGTTATGGTGGGGAATTTGGCATTTGAACCTTGCCTAAAAAAAGGCACTATAGGGGCAGGAAGAACCTTGGCCAGTATCCGGAATCCCAGGGGTGACCAGTGCAGGCCATCTCTGGCAAAACATCGTGGACTTTTGACCATGTCATCCCAGTCAGACAGATACTGGATCCCTTTAGAATGGCACCAGAAGCTTAGCCAATTGTTGAAGTCAATCATTTTGTCCTTGTACTGCGGCATCATTCTGGGTGATGGCAGAATGCTACTCAGGGCTAGGGTCATACCTCCATGGGCTACAAGATCGGAGAGCTCTTCCATGTCTCTTTTCATGTAGTCCAGGGAGGTACGTCTCAGGTCGTTCACACCAACATGGACAATGGCAGAGTCATATTTGTACTTTTTGGGAGTGACCTGAGTGCGTGGGTTATGTGGCAGATCCTGGCACCCGACAGGCAGCTGACAGTGACCTTCTCCTTGTTTAGTGTGGTGAGTGAGACATCAGTGTGCCTGACTGTAGTCTCACCTATGACTATTGTGTTGGATACGTTGTTTTGCTTTATTGGCTGTGGTTGAGTGGCACACTGAGTCTGTGGGCTGTGTGTCATTTGGGTTGTGTTGGGGGGTGGAGGTTGCTTGCATTTCTGCTTTGGAGGTCTCTGTTGCTTGAACAAATTATAATTGAGAGCCTCCACTAATGTTTTTGTGTTTTTATGTGTGGATTTTGGTGGTGTGGATTTAATGAGACTATGTGATGAGTGTGGTGTGGTGCAAGTGTTTACCTTCTCCTCTTGACTGTCAAGTTCAGTCTTGATTGGAGAGAGCTTTCCCTCCAGTTTGGCTAGATAAGTGCATCTCTCACAGGTTATAGTGTTGGGTGGTAGGAGGAGAGGGTTGTCTGTGTACATGAGGCAATTTCTACATTGCCCCAAGATGCCCAGATTCATCAGATAGACAGGAGAGAACACTGGGAGCTGACCCTTGGACATGCCTGAATAAAAAAATATTTTCCTCTAGATAAGTGAGGAAAGTGTGTACATGAGCTGTTTTTTCTAAGCAAGTGAGGAAAGTAAGTACCAAAACTCTTTTCCTCCTGGTAATGAGGAAGGTTGAGTGCTGTAGTAATTAGTAGGTTATTTAGTGCTTACAACAAGTTCTGATCACGAATAAGGAAATTCAGGTGCTAAAACTAAGAATCTGTATCTGGACTAAACTAGTTAGGGGAAAGGGGGGGAAACAAGTGCAAATGTGAGCTTTTAAATCAGAAAGTTGAGAGAGAGAGATGGAAAAACTGTCCAAATGGCCAATAACTACAATTTCTGGGTCAGAACCACTCCTTATGTGATAGATAGGTTACCTAGTGCTTACCACTCCCACTGATAAGCTAGAAGGCTTCCCTCCAACACAGAAAGCTTGGGAGGGCTCAGAAGCTTACATACAGTCCTGGATACAGCAAATCTGAATCTGGACTACACTAGTTAAAGGAAGGGTATTTATATATATATATATATATATATATATATATATATATATATATATAAATATATATACATATATACATATAAATATATATATATATTTATATGTATATATGTATATATGTATATATATTTATATATATATTTATATATATATGTATATATATTTATATATATATTATATATATATGTATATATATTTATATATATATATATATATATATATATATATATATATATATATATATATATATATTTATATACAGAAAAGTAGCTAAAACAGCAGTAAAAACAATTCAAATGCAGTGCAAGCTAGCACACTTGAGTATGTAGCAATGTTATACCAAACAGTTTAAAAAATGCAATTAAATTAAAAATGACTAAAAACAAGTGCAGGAGTCGTCTATTAGGTAAAATGAGGTAAAGAGATGGGACTGGGGGGGTGTCCCAGATCAAATCTACAGTGGGGGCAGGCAACTGCAAAATCCTCCAAATTTAAACAACAACACAGAAATAGGGAGGGAGGGTATGGGAAAACAACACCTTCAGCAGAGATCTGAAAAACTAAACAGTGAAGTAAAAATAACAGTGCACAACTCTGAAGTCAGCCAGCAATGATATAAAATTAGTCAAACGACAATTACCAGTACACAACTCTGAAGTGCCAGAAAAACATACTCAACTCTGTATATCTCCAGATAAATTGAAGAGCAATCTGTCAGGACACAGGAAGGCTCCAGCAATGATATGCAGACTTTTACTAAGAGGGTCTAATTTTATGCAAGTAATCCTTGAGATAGTCAGATAACACACAGGATGTAAAACCAGTTATACCAACTTAAGACACAGAGAAATAGGGGAAGGGGGAAAACACCTTCAGCAGAGATCTGAAAAACTATACAGTGAAGCAAAAATAACAGTGCACAACTCTGAAGTCAGCCAGCAATGATATGAAATTAGTCAAACAATAATTACCAGTGCACAACTCTGAAGTGCCAGAAAAATATACTCAGCTCTGCTACCTTCTTGTTACCTTCCTTTGTTATAGGCTCCATAAGCTTGGCAACAGCCCTTTCTACTTTCTGTTGCTTAAGTCGTGCTAAAAGCTTTTTTTGTTTACTTTTATTATAAAAAAAAAAAAAAAAACATTTGCTTGACAGCAGTCTTTCTAAACTTGTGTATATTATCAAAGTAATCCCTTATTTTCTGGTTAGCATTGTGCAGTTTATTTATTATTTGTTTATTTATTTATTTATATTTGTTGACCGGGAGTGTCCGACTGGATGTAGGTCCATTTTCAACGGAGGCCCGGGGAGAAAAGCTCCACAGTTAAAACAGTCAGACAGTAGTTACGTTGGATTACATAGCGATTAACAATTTACATAGCAATTATTACAACATATTTACAGATGAAGAACATAGTACATCAGTAGACAACTAGAATCTATCTGTGAAGTACATAACAGACATTAACAAATGTTACAATAAGAAGTTCCTGCTGTATAATAAGCACTAGGCTTATGAGCATCTGAGCTTGCTATAATCAAGGTAGTTAGTGGAGTGGAAAGAAAGGTAGTGGTTGGATGGGGTGGGTGATATTAGAGTGGGAGTTGCAAGGGCATAGCCAGCATGTTTTTAGGTGTGCTTTTATTAAAGTTTTGAAGTGGGTGCATGATGGTATGGAGGTAATTGTGGGTGGGTGGGAGTTCCATAATTTGGCTATGGCGCAAGAGAATAGTGCTTCACCAGAAGAGTTATTGGCTTTAGTGATCTGCAAGTGATTTTTGTTGCTGGATCTTAGTGGTCTGGTGGTGCGTTAATCAGTTAATCCTCCTCTTGTTCTGAGAGATTCCTCCCCCCAATTCTGCAAGACTTTAACGTTTGTCAGTCCTTCTAATTAATTATTGTTACTTCTTAACCATAGCTCCCTTTCTTTTATTTCCACCTTATTTTTAAACCCCACCTTAATTTTATCCCACTCCCTAGCTATATCTTCAGAAGTGATTTCTATCCTTTCAAATAGCGTCTGAATAATCTCCAGTACCCTTGCCTTAAATTCCTCTCTTTTCAACAGATAGATGGGAAAGCTCCAGTGTCTCATTTTTATTTCATTACCCTGTGTTTTTATTTTAGTTATTATTGGTGCATGATCTGAAATAGTTATTGGGTCCGTATCAAGACCTTCAATTAAATGCACATGTTCCTGTGAAATGTAAATTCTGTCTAGCCTAGCCATGTTTTTATATTTTGGGGAATAATATGTAAATTCACTCCAGATTCCTATTACTGAATTCACATCTTCCATGCGAAATATTTTTATAATTTTTTTTCAAAAATCTACCCTTCTTTGTTATATTTTACCTTCTGGGCTCCCAGACACATCTTCACTGCTGCAAATCAAATTCTAGTCCCCCACGTATAAGTAATATTCCTTGCTGAAAACTCATTATTTCTCACAGAATTTTCTTAAGCTCCATTATAGCAGGTTTAGGTTGAAATATAAATATATGCCAGCAGGGCTTTTTTTGTAAGTAAAATGGTGGTGGTACGCATATGTTGCATCATTTGGGTCAACCCCCACCCTGCCCAGTCCCCCCCCCAAATACTTCTTTTTTTTAGCAAATCCTGTTTCATGAAAAAATAAAATCTTCTCTGTTAATAATGCAACAATTGAAGTCACTTCTCACAGCAAATTATTAAGCATGGTAGTGGACAGTAATCTTAAATTTTACCTGCAGTCCTGAATTATCCTTGTGCTGACAGGTCCACCTGTCCCAGACAGTTATTTTGTTTTGAAGAGCTCCTGTTATATCCTTTATTCATGGGGTTCCAAATGAAGTATCTCAATATTCAATATATCACATAACGGGTTAAAATTTGAAATTGTCAAGTGTACATGTACTGTGTTGCAAAAATTCCACAGCTGTATTTAGAAACAACTGAAATGAGAGCCTGGCCTGATGGTGAAAGGCCTGGAAAGTTTCTGGACAAAAGGTCAACGCTTACAGGCAACAGATATCCATAGCAGGGGTCAAGGTGACTGGCAAACAGGTTATGCTCACTGGGGAAATATGAATTAATGCAGAGTCCCATCACTTCTATGAGCAACTTTACTTCAAAGTCCTTTGCTTGATGATTGGGAGAGGAAGATGAGTGAATTATTTGACAAAGTGAACCCCCTTCCATCACTGGAAAAGTGGAGTAGAGGTCTCTCTTCAATTTCTCAAGGGGAGGTGTGCAAGGTGATAGATGGTATGCCTTGTGGAGAAGCCTGTGACCTGGATGGGGTAACTGTATAAAAGCCTTGTATCAAATTTCCCATGGGTTGTTGAATATTTTTAGATCTTTCTAGACTTGCAGGATGATTAACCTTCTCTTATACATCTACCATAATAATGATTATCTCTAATTTTAAACCCAGGAAAGATTCCTTAGTGGTCACTGGTTGCAAACCATTGCCTGGTTTCTCTTATTAATGTGGAACTTTATGTATATGTTAAAGTCCTAGCACAGCAGATTAAATCTCTTCTGTTAAAATTTATCTTTCCCTCTGGGTTTGTAGTAATTTGAAAAATTGAGGATATCTTAAGGACAGTGCTCCTTTACGTCAAGACTGCAAGGTATAGTTGAGCCTGCTCTGGTGGTTTTAGTTGACTTTGAGAAGGTTTTCAACTTAGTTAGAGTTCTTTGAAGATAGCCTCCCAATCTGTGATTATCTTGCAATGAAGCCCCCCTCCTCAAGTATATCTTTAAGTAAAGGTTTATTGTCTAGTCCATTTAGTTTGTACAAGGGCACTTACTAGGGTTGTCAGTTTTCTCATTCTTTTTTCTTTTGACTGTATAACCCCTAAATAGGTTCCTTCAGCACATTTATGGGCAATCCATGTGTGGGATAGTAAGGGCTGTACTTATGAATGATTATTTAGTCCTTACACAAAACCCAAGAAAGGATCTCACTGAGATAGCTGGATGCCTGGATTACTGAAAAGCTTTGATATCATTTCTGGGCAGTGTCTCAACAAAGCCAACACAGAGATATTCGTGGCCAACTCGCAGACTGATACTGAAGGATGATAGTCTGGATACCCCCCTTTACATGGTTGTGGTCCTGTCCCAGATATTTAGTGTTATACTTTCATCATCATGTAAATTTTATGATAATATTGGATGCCAAGATTCACTTTTCATGCTTTACTCTCAAGGTGCACCCCTTGACATCCATGTCTGAAAAATATTATAAAGAGGTTATGATTGGAGACCAGATCATAATCTAAATCTTCATTGCTGTAATCATTTTGTGAATTATAGTAATATTTAAGAAATTGGCCCTGATTTTCAGCTTTTGTCCCCTCATTACTTGCTTTCTCCAGAATTATTGATCAAAGAAATTGATATGCGTGTCCTATTTTTCATGCTAAGAATGGGCATTCTCAAGACTTTAGAGTACAGGAAAATGATTGCTTCTGCTGTCTGTATTCATTCTATAGTTGTCTGGGAAGTGGAAAACAGAGGGTAGAATGAGTGTAAGGAGTGGAAAGCACACATATTTGTCAGGAAAAAGTCACAATAATTCACATTGAGACAGACTTATAATTAATGGCACAAATGATGACAATCTCAGATGAAAAGATGGAGATATGTAACATATACAGTATGATTAGTGAATGATCTGAAATGTGAAGAGCTCCAGTCACGTGGAAAATTTAAAGCAGTATGCACCCAGTACTGTTTGCTCTCACTTAATTGTCAATTACTGAAGACATCATGTCGCAGGTAAGTACTGCATAATATTGTGCTTTACAGAATTTCCAAAATTGAAGAATATCAACTGAAGGGTGGCCGCGGTGGTGCAGCGGTTAGCGTTGCCACCTTACAGCAAGAAGCTCTTTGGTTCAATCCTCAGCTGGGGTGCCTTATGTGCGGAGTCTGCATGTCCTCCCTGTGCTTGCGTGGGTTTCCTCCCACATCCCAAAGACATGCTGTAGGTGAATTGGACACTCTAAATTGGCCGTAGGTGTGAGTGCGTGCGTGTGTGTGCCTTCTGTGGAAAGTTGAGTGCCAGGGTGGCAACTCGACACCGTAAAACTCCACTGCCAATCATGAGTGGGCAGGTGATCCGCTGTGGTGACCCCTAACCGGGAAAAGCCGAAAGAAAAAGAATATCAACTGCAAGTTAATAATGACCTCTACATCCTACAAAAAAGTTATGTAGTCCCATAAAATAACCAGTCCTTATTCCTTAAACTGATGGAGTTGTAAAGAAAATTCCAACCTTTTTGCATATTTTCATCAAATAAAATCTCCCTAATTCGTTCTTTGCTTTGAGTGTCAATGGCCGATCTTCGTCCTCGTAACAGCCACGAATTAATGTATCTTGCAGGATCGAAGCGTGTGAGTGGAGGACCAACCAGTCGTATGAAGAGAAGTGCAGAAACAGTTCTTGTAAGTAATGAGGCTCTCATTGGGGTAACAATTAGATTCATTTGCGAAAAGCCATGTTCGCACTCACTTGATGAAACTGGAATACAACTAACAGCATGCAATAGTGGCTGAAGTTTTTTGGACTGTTTTTCAATGAGGTACTGACGAAATCCATAAATTGCATCTCTTTCTGATAACTGTAGTTTTCTACATATGCCCCTAATTTCCTTTTCACCAAAGGTTAAATGATTATGTACATCCTTGGGCCATTGCTTTTGATCAAATATGCATGCCTATTGTGCAAATGTGGCATTGTCACAGTCAAGTAACCTTCTAGACATTGATTCATGAAGTTTTGTGTAAAATACAGTTGGATCAATTGGAGGATCATTTTTGCAATCTTTGCTGTGAAGCAACACGCCGCTGAACTGGAGATTTTGCACAGCCATCTCGTAATAGTGACCTGGATTTGTTTGCCTTTCTTTGAAAACTTGAACGAGCATTTGTATCTTTTTGTTTCCTTTGTACAAATTGATGTTGCAATCTTGCAATTCCAAGCTTAATTCTGACCATTCTTGAAGGGCGTCACACATTAGGCCAAGATCTAACACAAACTGTTGACATTATTTTTCTTTGCAAACCCTCATACATACACTGCTCCATACGATCACATGATGGACATTGTTCGGCTTCCTCAAAATGTTTGACAGAACTTCGTACTTTTCCCAAACTGCAGACACGGTACAGTAACTTGATGCCACCCATCGTGTACCTTAAAATTCAACAAATTTTTAGCATCTGAGTGTCCAGCTCTTTTGCACACATCTGTACTTCTCTGTTATTTTTTGGTGAGGAATGGTGTAGCACATACAGCTTATCAAGGAACGCCTTAAATCAGTTAATGCCTGAAACTTGTTAGATTGCATCCCCAACAGAGAGTTCCAGTTCATACAGTGCCAAAAGATAAGTGATGGAAACTTGTCTGTCATTAGCTTCTTAACAACACTTTTACATCCTAGCATAACGGCTGCGCTATCACATGCAACACAAACCAAGTTACATTTCAAGTAATCCTCTGTTAAACCATGAGATTTAAGGTACTCAAGCAAAGAATTGAAAACCCCTTCTGATGTTGTTTTGCAATTCAATTAAGTCCAAAAATAAATTTACTGCTGAGTTCATTCCGCTGTCAGCAAGACAGGTATGAACATAAACAATGAGCATTGATTTGTTGCGCAACATCATTGACTCATCAATAATTAATGATATTTTGCTACTGGATGTGACAATCTGTTTTGTAAGAATTTTTCTCATTTCATCGCTTATGTGATTAACGATATTGATGCATGCATTACTAGAATGAAGAATGCATCCCACATCAAGTCCATTTAGTTGTTGTAAATCAATTTCAGACTCGTTTGGTTTTCTTTCACCACTTTATAGGCAGTACGAAAAACATTCATCATGACAGTTTTTTTTCTTTTGCCTGGGCCTTCAAAACCATCTGCTCCAGAATCTGTCTGCTTTTTCAAGAAGCTTTGTGGTATCTTTGTTGACTCTCAGATTCCTTGTGGTCGAATATTTTTTTTTCGCAGGGGATGTTAACTGTTGCTGTCGACTTTCACCAAAGGAAGTTATCAAGTCATTTGGCCATTCCTTTGCAATTTTGAGACCCTTCTTAGTCTCTATGCCAAGACCCTACACACTACGGTACGTTTTACTTCCAAGTTTCTTATTGTTAATCGACAGCCAGCTGTACTTACTGCAGTAGTCATTTTTCTGGTCCAAAGTCCAGCGGTCAGGCCTGTCTGTGTCACCAGCAGGCCTCATGAATGGCATTACTACATGAAGCAGAAACAATACTTTGTAAGGATTCCACCTCCATAGCACCATCTGGTTCATCTGCAATATTAGTGCTTGAAGCACAAGCAACATTTGACGTAGACAGTGTAGGCACCATCCTAATAGTGTCACTACAAACTGAGAGATTTGGATCATCCTCGCTCAGTCGTGATGGTTTACTTATTAGGCGTCCTGTCCCAGAAAAGTAACTAGTAATTTTGGCCATCACTAAAGGGTAAATGGTTTAGTATTTAGCAGCCTGCTTATACGTTTATGTAGAATTCACAGTGACTCACTGAAGTATATTCATGATTTCAAACAAGAGGACAAAAAACACTTTTGACAATGAAGAAGCTATTAAATGTAATCAGTGCTCTACAAAACTGTACTGGTTGAGAGGTACGAGTCCTGACCCACACTCGTCAAAATGCAGCCTAATCATTAACACTGCTGTACGTGCAGAATGAGAAGTACTGACCTTCACAATACAGGAGCTGTAACCATTAGGCACTCTATTCACAGTACCATTATACAGCTGCTTACATAAATTATATTTAGTCTGATGATTTATAATATTCCAAGCATCTGTTTTAAAAGTTGGATCTTGGAACATTCACAATAGCACCTTTTTGCTGAAGAATCTAAAGAAACTGGGGATAAAATGTAATGAGCTAGATAATGTTACAGTTGTATGCTGCTGTATTAAATTATCTACAGCCAACCCCCCCCCCCCAAAATAAGAATTATATTTCACAGATTTACAAAATGTGACAGTCTTCTGAGCTTCTGACAAAAAAGTCTTAATGGAGTAGGCAGTAAGTATGTAAAACACTTTATATTCAACTTTCTGCCCTACCACCCTTCTACCATGTCCAAACTGGCTTACTGTTAGCTGATAGGCAAATTTCTCACATACTTTTATTCTCCCTATTAATACCTGTATCTCTTTACCTCTCCACTAAATTACTAATGACAAAATCTCATCTCCTTCCTTCTCTTTACCATTTCAGAATGAAGTTGTATTATACGTTTATGGACTCTGTTATTTTCCTGTCATGCTGTAATACCAATTTTGTAGTCTGTACTTTATTTTAATTTCCTGGGCTAAATCTGTAAAATGGCCCAAACAGACCAGTTAAACTGAAATAAATAAAATACAATACAATGCGGGTAGATATCTAAATGTATGATGTCATTTCCATTAGTGATACATACATACCACAAAACATTGAACATTCCAGACCAGAACTGAGGACATTTATCAACAGCCCCCCAAAACACACAGACCAGAGGAATCTGGTTGACCCTGCCAGTGTATTAAAAAAGGAAATCAACAGTCCCCAAAACACATTGCCTCCCTAGTATCCGGTAAATCCTGCCAGGTTATAACCATGCAACCTATAAAAAGAAGAATTTATATGCTTGATATAAACTGCATTTTTATTAAGTTTTGCAAGCCTTAATTTATCCATTTTCGCCTTTCAGACCAATGTCTAGTTAAGAACACTTCTGGAACATTGCCATTGGGCCAGGTTGCTTGAAATGTTGAGGACAGCCAACTGTCTTACCTTCAGCTGTTATCTGAAATACAAAAGCTATAAAAAGGAGTGATATATTAAGTATGGGGCAATGTTATGTTAATTTTAAGGTCCACTTGTACATATGCAAGATTAGAGCTTATACGTTTGCTGCCCATCTCAGTCACATTACAAGAAGAAGCTGTGACACAGACAAATCAGGAAATATGCAAGTTACTTACTACATTATATTGAGGAGAACACAATATTAATGCATACATACAAATATTTCAGGGATGGGCATTAATGCCCTTCTAGCCTGCCAATATACTAAAACAGTTGTTTCCATAATAACTGTTCAGGCTGTTCTTAAAACTATCTTCATTAATGCTTTCTTTAATGAAAATTGGTGGCCTATTCCGTGTATCAGCTGCTATCTCAGACAACCAATTAGTACACTTTTGATAACCCCAAACATTCCCAGAGGTGGTTACCTCTAAATGCCCTAAATACCCGAATAAGGTCATCTTAAATCTCTATATGAGACACTGTACAAGTTCAAATATTTTAGTCTTTCATAAGTGAGTGTGAGAATCAAAACAGTTGGAAGCCGTAGTCTAAACAATGTCTTAGGGTTACCCTGTCAGCACTGCAGACTACCACTTTAATCAGCTCTATGAGATTTCCACTAGCATCTGTTTAGCTGTTTATTACTCTGGTTCCTCATGGAAATGGCTTTTCAGACAGACTATTTTCATTAAAGAATAAGTGCTTTCACAAAAATCATGCTGAGCCCAGCTCAGAAGTAAAAACAGTTGTACATGCTTCAGAGTTCATTTACTTAAAATATATTGTTAATTCTGTTCTATGAATCATCCTGTAGACTAAAACCCGGACAGCCTCATGTGACTCTCCTCATCTCCTCCCAAACATGGTAAGCTATATCCATACAGCTGTGCATTATACATGGATGGATCAAGGGCCTTTACACTGTAAAACGGTGCTCTGATAAGGGTACAGAGTGCCATATGCCTACAAAGCAGAGGTGCCGTGAATGTCATCTCTGCTAATGTTAGTTGGAAAGTTGCATGCAGTGTTGTCAACATGCACCAAAAAGCATCCTACTCAGGATGAATGGCACTTTCAGGTTCTGTCTTCCCCTTACTCATCAGTATTGACACTTCCACCTTTACATAACCCCTACTCAGTGACAGTGACAAACTCATTCTTCCTTAAGTGTAACACAATGGCCCTTAAACACACATTGTACTAGTATCTGGTTGACCCTGCCAGGGAAAAAAATAAAGTACCTGGGTGGCCTTCCTATCAACAGCCCCAAAAAACACACATACCACAGGAATCATCTGGTTCTGTTGAGCCAGTCAGTGTATTAAAAAAAGAAAATCAACAGTCCCCTACCCACACACACATTGCCTCCCTAGTATCTGGTTAAACCCTGTCAGCTTATAACATGTTAAAAAAAAAAGTCAACACCACAGCCCTTAAAAGTTTCACAGATAGAGTAAGTTGATCCTGCCAGGTGAAAAATAAAGTATCTGGTTGGCCCTGTCTATCAACAGCCCCAAAAACACACAGATCACAGGAATCATCTGGACAGTGGTTCCGTTGATGGTTCTTCATTGACCCTGCCCTGTTGCTAGTCAGTGTTTTAAGAAATGAAAATCAACTGCCCCACTCCCACTCCACCAAACACATTGCCTCCCTATCTGGTTAAACCCTGCTAGCTTCTAACATATTAAAAAAAAGTCAATGCCATGGCCCTTAAAAGTTTCACAGATAGGGTAGGTTGATCCTGTCAGGCGAAAAATAAAGTATCTGGTTGGCCCTGCATATCACCAGCCCCAAAAAACACAGACAGACCACATGAATCATCCGGGCAGTGGTTCCATTGATGGTTCATTGACCCTGCCCTGCTGCCAGTCAGTGTATTAAAAAAAAGAAAATCAGCAGTTCCCCTCCCACACACACACACTGCCTCCCTAGTTTCTGGTTAAACCCTACCAGCTTATAACATATTTAAAAAAAAAAAGTCAACGCCATGGCCCTTATGTTTCACAGAGTAGTAGTATGCCAGGAATTGGAAAAAATAAAGCATCTGGTTGGCATGGCCCTCTCAACAGCCCTAAAAAACAGAAAAATGTGATGTCACACACACCATAGCCTGTCTCTCCTCACAACTAAAGTGCGGGAAGAGAATGCGAGAGTAACAGGGCTAATCAGCAGTCCACATCACGATTACGCCTTCCCGTCAACCGCTGCAGCCCACAATCCTATGATACACAGTGAGCAAGTCCACTTATGAGCGGAAATTAAACTTCCAACATGTGTAAATGTGTAATACACATGTCGGAAGTTTAAATTCCAAGTGTAAGTGGACTCGCTCTATCCGGCACTTTAGCTTACCGTCTCAAAAAAGCCCTGTATGCCAGTATAATCCTTCTCCATTGCCAGTAGCCCCATAGCACTACAAATCTGCCATTATTATCTTTATCATTTTCTATCACTATTGGAGCTCCTCTTGCAATTAATATAAGTATTCCACTTTTTCCTTTGTCCCGAATAGTCCCCTGAACAGTCTAAGATTCTGCCAGCTTTTTCTTCATTTCATCCTCTGATTTTTGCACCTTTATCACCTCAACTGAATATCTGTTTAAAGCTTCTTCCATTTTTTTCCAACCTTTGGTTGTTTGTGTTGATATACTCCATTAGTGTTTCGTTTATTTTAACCAGGTCTGTGTGCAGATGTTCTTCGTGTTTCACTGTTGCAGTCATTACATTTGGGTAATCTGCTGGCAGGTTGCCCTCATTCGGGCTGAATTCCAAAGTCTTGGTTCCTGCATCGGTTGCTGTCTTCTCTTCCATGACGTCAGGTCGTCAGGAGAATAAAACATGCAGCCGATGCCATTTTCTTTAGTCTTTCTTGCCGCTCGGTGCCCAAAGCAGAAGCATTTCACAAGTGCCAGTCGGCCAACTACTGAAATATTCGAGTTTGCATTTCAGAACTGAAGTCTTCACTAAAGCTAAGTACCCCATTGGGGAAATTTTTTTCTTGCTTTTTACCGATGTCAGAAAAAGTTAATAATTGTATTACTTGTGGGAAGCAAATACCTCATAAGGATTTCCATTTATACTGTATTCCTTGCCTAGGCCCTGATCACAATGTGCCTGGCTGTTGGTTTTGTGCTAGATTTAACCAACGCACTATTAAGCGTCTGTATATTTTTGCATCAAAGTATTTTGGAAACAGATTTAACTACCCAGAAATTTCGTCAGATAGCAATCCGACTAACGGAGTACATAAAAAACGCAAAGAAAAGGACAGAGAAAGGCAGTCAAGATCCAAAACCGACGACGAAGCGTCTCCTAAGCCAGTTGCCGGTTCGCCGGTACTCAGTGAGGTGCTTTCGCAGCCCCTGATACCCGCTACCTTCGAGTTGCAGGCCTCTACTGACACCCATGTGGAGTCCGGCATGCCACGAGATACTCAGGGTATTGGACCAACGGATGTATCTCCCTCAGATGGGTCCAGAGCCGCTGAGCAGGCACCGGCTTCTGAGGGTGTATTCAGACCTCAACATTTGTATATCAAACCAACGACAGCTGCAAAACCAAAGACAAAAGCAACTTCTAAAACTAAAAAACTGATGCATGAGCCACGTGCACAGGCCTCTATGCCTAAAAAACAGATGATCAAAATGGCTGAAGACCTTATTACCTTGACCAGGGGTACCCATCCCCCTCCAGATAAGAGGCCTAGGCAAGACACTGATTATGAATCTTCAGATCAGGTTTCTATTTCTTCTGATTCCTCTTCTGATCAGGAATTATCTATACCTCCCTATGAGGATTCTGATGCTGAGGAGTCTATTCCATCTGCATCTCCTCCTGAGGATTATTCATTTGGAGAATCCTTGCATACTTTGAGGGAGCATTTTCACTGGGAGAGTCAAGACTTTTCAGAATCAAAAAAGAGGCTCAGCACAAGCCTTTAGCCATTCCCCCTGTTTTAGACATTGTGGATGATGTGTTTTCGGAGTCAAGCTTGACCCCTGACTCCTTACCTACGGCTCCCAGTAAGCCTGACCGGTATTACAGTGTCCCTGACTCACATAAATTTTTATTTAGAAACCCTGCTGCTGATCCTGAAACTATTTCACAGGGTCCAAAGGGAGTTAAGGCCTAAACAGCAAAAAATCATACCTCCTCTGACAGAGATTGAAGGGCACTAGACAGATGAGGAAAAAAGGTTTATACATCTGCAACCTTGGCAATCAGGGCCTTAAACTGTCAATTTCATATGCTTAAGTACCAACAACATGTTATGGGATTGTTGAAACAGAAAATTATGTTGATTTCAGAATGTGCAGAAAATAAAGAATTGCAGGAATTATTGCATGCAGCTGAACAAGTTGGAAAGCATACTTTGCAATGTGGTTTTGATTCCTTAGAAGCCTCTTGCAGGGATGCAGTTACTGGATCTGTGATTAGGAGGCATGCCTGGTTAAAGGAACAAAATTTGCCTGATCATGTTAAAGCTAAATTGCTAGATGCACCTTTACAGCATGATTCTCTGTTTGGTATTAAGGCAGAAGAGGTTTTAAAGAAAATGGAAGACAATGCTCAGTCTATGCAAACTATTAAAGACTTCTTACAAGTGCAGCCACCAAGATTCAGTAGACACTGGCCTTCAAAGAATTGGTCCTTCCCTGTGTCAGACAGAGCACAAAGGGGCAAATCCAGATGCCCTAAGGGTTCCAGATACCAGGCGCAAGATTCATACAGGTCAAAGCAATGGGGTGCTTCCACCTCCAAATCTGGAGGAGATAAATTGCAAACCTACAGAAAGCAATCCCAATGACTTCCCTCTGCCTAGACCAAGCACTTATCTTTTGGCAGCACCCATAGGGGGAAAATTAGCACTTTTTGCTCAAAATTGGTGGTTAATAACCCAGGACAAGTGGGTACTAAACATCGTATCACAGGGATACAGATTCCATTTCCACACACTGCCAATGGCAAATGGTTGGCCAGATCTACCAAAAAATCAATGGGCAGAGGCACAGAAACAGGTTATGTCCCTCATGGATATGGGGGACATTCAGACAGTACCCGAACAGGAAAAAGGACAAGGTTTTTACTCAAGACTGTTCTTGGTACCCGGAAAGGACAAGGCCTGGCGGCCAATACTGGATTTATCGATTTTGAACACATACCTGGACATTCCAAAATTCAAAATGCTGACTTTGCAGCAGCTTCTGCCCATGCTGGGCAAAAATGCATGGCTAGTGACTTTAGACCTAAAAGAGGCATACCTGCATGTCCCAATAAGACAATTGTGCAGAAGATACCTCAGATTCAAGGCTGGCTTAATGCATTACCAATTATCTGCACTGCCCTTTGGCTTATCTACTGCACCCAGGGTCTTTAGAAGGTGCCTGGCACCAGTAATTGTATTTTGCTGACAAAGAAGTATACAAATATATCCTTACTTGGACGTCTGTCTTATTCAAGCAGAGAACAAGGACACTCTTCTTCGACACCTGGCGTTTGTGAAAAGGCTTCTAACATGCCTAGGGTACACAATAAATGAAAAGAAATCACAACTGGTACCTTCTCAAAAGATAACATTTCTGGGTGCAAGCTTGGATACAACTGCCCAGATGGCTTACCTCACGCCAGACAAGCAAAGGCAACTGACTGTTTACTTCAAACTGATGGCAACAAAAACTCAGTCTTCTGCAAGGCAAATTCTGCAGGCTCTGGGCTTCATGGCATCCTGCATCCTACTAATTCCATACGCAAGACTGCATATGAGGAAACTTCAATGGTAGCGAAAAAGTTTATGGAGTCAACATTCACACAGACTAGAAACAATGATTCCTCTCATTCTCTGCCTGCAACAGGAGTTTCTATGGTAGGCAAAGGCATGTCACCAAAACATGGGACTGCCCTTCACTGTACCCCCTGCCAGCCAAACCTTAACAGACACATCAGATTATGCCTGGGGGGCCCACATGGCAGAAAGATGCATTCAGGGCTTATGGACACCAAAACAAATGCATCTACATATCAACCAGAAAGAGATGCTAGCTGTTCAAAATGCCCTAACAGCCTTCCGAGACTTACTTCATCCAGGACAACTACTGATAAAGATGGACAGCACCACAGTCATGTGGTATATAAACAAGCAAGGGGGCACACACTTATACCCCCTTTGCAGATTAGCCATGGTACTGTGGAACACAACTTTGACCTATCAAATACATCTTCAAGCTCACTTCCTGCCAGGAAAACAAAACACTCTGGCAGACGATTTAAGCAGAAACCTTATGGATCCTCACGAGTGGAAACTAAATCCACAAGTCTTCAGCATGATAACAGAGAAATGGGGTAGCCCAGCCATAGATCTTTTTGCCTCTCCTCAAAATTATCAATTGAAAAGATTCTGCACAAGGACTTATCACAGACAAGCATGGAAAGTGGACGCCCTATCCTTCAGTTGGAAAAACCTATCAGTTTACGCCTTTCCTCCTCTGCCTCTTCTACCCAAGGTCCTCCTAAAAGTCAGACAAGCGATGCCAAAGATGATATTAATTGCCCCGGACTGGCCACGCCAATACTGGTACCCAATCCTAAGGAACTTGGCTCAATTCCCAGCTTGGGCCTTGCCTCAAAGACCACAACTACTGTCCCAGCAAAACAATCAGATCCTGCACAATCAACTACAGACTCAACCTGGCAGCATGGCTAATCATGTAGTCATACAAACAACACCTCTCAGTAAAGTTGTGATGGATGTCATTTTGGAAGCCAGAAGGCCTAGTACTAGAAAATCTTATGCTGACAAATGGAAGAGATTCTGTGCTTGGAATCAAACACAAGGAGCTGATACAGCAGAACCAAAATTCCTCGGATATTACAATACTTAACTGAGATGCTTGACAAAGGCCTATCTTTCTCATCAATCAAAATCCGTGCCCCTGCCATTTCGGCTCATTACAATACAGTGCCACCAATCTTTTCTCTAATTTTACTAAATCAGTATCTTAGAGGAGCCAAAAATGTAAGGCCTCCTAGAAGATCACCATTACCTGCATGTGACCTCAATTATGTGTTGGAAAAGCTCACCCTGCCTCCAATTGAACCAGCTGCTACCGCTGATCTAAAGTTTTTGTCATGGAAAACAGCTCTGCTACTAGCAATTACTTCAGCAAGAAGAGTTTCAGAGCTACAGGCCCTTGTGGCTGTAGAGCCTTTTATCATATTTTACCCAGACAGGGTGTCTCTGAGGACAAATCCTACTTTTATGCCTAAGGTAGTTTCCAGTGTGGCTCTTGACCAAACAATTAATCTGCCAACTTTTTATCTAAATCCGTAGGACAAGGGGGAGAGAATTCTGCATTCCTTGGACGTACACAGACAGCTAAGATTCTTTGAGCAGGACAAAAGCTCTAAGAAAAACTGAGCAATTACTAGTGTCATATGCTGCAGGATCAGAAGGAAAGGCTATTTCAAAGCAGACAATTTCAAAGTGGATAAGCCACTGCATCCGTTTCTGCTACTTACACCATGGTAAACCTGTGCCCAAGGGCATGAGGTCTCATTCCACCAGAGCTGCAGCTACTTCAGCAGCCTTTCTCAGAGGGGTACCACCCAAAGACACTCTAGAGGCTGCTACTTAAGAGTTCTGTTCACACCTTTACAAAGCATTACCATTTGCCCCTCTACTCTCCAGGGCAGGCTTTGCCACTGCAGTGCTGCAGGGCCTTATAGCTGCACCTAAGGCTGTTTAGCACCAGCCTCCCAACCATAGCTTTGGGATTCTACCCAAATGTAATGACTGCAACAGTGAAACACGAAGAACATAGTACAGTTTTGTACACTTACCATAAATGTAAATGTTCGAGTGTATTCACTGTTGCAGTCCAGGTTGCCCTCCCGCCATCCCCCTGTCATTCTGAAGTTTATCTTTCCTTCTCTATCTTCTACAACCTATGTGGTGTATTTGCTTGTAGATGAAGGTAAAGTTTATATTGATGCATGTATGTGTATATATATATATATATATATATATATATATATATATATATATATATATATATATATATATATATATATATATATATATATAAAATTTTGCTACCTTTATGGAGGCACCTGACATCGGGGGCAAGAAAAACTAAAGAAAATGGCGTCAGCTGCATGTTTTATACCCCTGTCGACCTGACGTCATGGAAGAGAAGACAGCAACCGACGCAGGACCCAAGACTTTGGAATTCAGGCCGACTGAGGGCAACCTGCCAGCAGATTACCCAAATGTAATGACTGCACAGTGAATACACTCGAATGTCTACATTTATGGTAAGTGTACACAACTGTACTTTGTCTTGTATCTTCCTGTAGGTTACTGGAAGTTGTGTCTGGAGTTTGCATTGCTTTTTGCTGAACAGCTGCAGAACTTTCCCCAGGCAGTGTTTCTTCTTCACTTTTTGTAGCTGATTTTTTTTTTCCAAGTGCTCTGTTTTTCTTTTTTCCTGGCATCCAGTGAGTACATTTACTAGCCCGTTACTGAAATTTACCCCTAAACACAAAAGTCTACTGACTTTCTCTGTTGAATTTCTGTTTTCACACTGGGAGAGCTAGAATTAAGCTGTTACTCAATGTGCAGCCATCTTGGAAGTCCAACTAAGAACCTTATCAGTCTTCATTAATGATAGGGTGACGCCTTTCTACTCAACCTTCTTTCATGCCAATATAAAGTCAGGCATTATACTGAACCATAATATTTGCATTCCTTCCTTTTATCTGCATTCTTATGATCCAGGGAAGCATATCCCATGAGTCATGGAGAACAGGAAACACCTTTTCATTTACATCTCCACACTTAGTAAATCTATCTACTGAGGAAACTGTTTATAATCTGACTGCTTACTTGTATGTTTTTTTGACACATCTGGTAATGTTTCTGAGGGACCATTCAAAATTCAGTCTACAAGAAGAGTTACTACCCTGAGCTGTTAAAAGACGTGATTCAGATAAACATATCTGTAGAGCGATGACCCAGTATTCAGTCCTTACCTGTAGAAGGCATACAAGCTTGTAATGGTTTCCAAGGCTAAAGTTTGTTTTGTCATCCTGGACATGTTACCTACCCGGCCTTTGGATTTATAGCTTGGTATTATGTCCAGTTGTCTGACTGAACTGTAAGCTTGGGCATGATGACTTGGCAAATGACATCTGTGTGAGGTACTTGTCACAACCTGTAGGTAACTGTCATTATTTTCTTTAGAGTTTAGGCTTCCTCTCACCTTTATGGTTCTTATGTATTATATTTATTTATTCTTGGGGATGAATACTTTTGTATGAGATACAAATTGGGAAGATGTTCATGTTTCACTGTTGCAGTCATCACATTTGGGTTATCTGCCTGCAGGTAGCCCTCAGCCGGCCTGAATACCAGAGTCTTGGATTCCTGCATCAGATGCTGTCTCTTCTTCCATGACTTCAGGTCGTCAGGGGTATAAAACATGCAGCTGATGTCATTACATCATTCTTTCTTGCTGTGCGGTGCACGAAGCAGAAGCAGTTCGCAAGTGCCAGTTGGCCGACTCCTGAAATTTTCGTTTTCAAGTTTCAGAACCGAAGTCTTCAAAAAAGCTAAGTACCCTGTTGGAGATCCTTTTTCTTGCTCTTAACCGATGTCAGTAAAAGTTAACAATTGTCTTACCTGTGGAAAGCAAATACCTCAAAAAGATTGTCATTCGTACTGCATTCCTTGTTTAGGCCCAGACCACGACGTTCCTCGCTGTCGGTTTTGTGCCTTGTTCAACCCCCGAACTATTCGTCATCGGGCTATATTTGCAGCAAATTATTTTGGTACTCGATATAACTATCCAGAAATGGCTTTGGTAAGCCATCTGACTACCGATATTCCGAAAAAATGTAAGTATAAAGACAGAGACAAACCGCTTAGGTCCAAAACTGCCGATGACGGTACCGTTAAGCTAGTCGCCAGTCCGCCAGTACTCAGTGAGTCACTTTCGCAGCCCCTTAAACCAAGACAACCTCTACTGAGACCCATACGGAGTCCGGTATGCCGCAAGATGCTTCTTTGACTATGGAACATGTGGATGTCTCTACCTTGGATGGGTCCAGAGCCGCTGTGCAGGCACTGGCTTCTGAGGGTGTATTCAGGCCTACAGACTTGCATTTTAATCTGACGTCATATTCTTCATCCAGGCCTAAAACTCGACCCATGCCTAGAAAACCGATGTCAAAACCGCATGCTCAGGCCCATATGCCTAAAAAACAAATGCTTAGAATGGCTGAAGACCTTATTACCTTAATTAGGGGAAGCCAGCCTTCTCCCTCTAAGAGACCTAGAACTGATTTTCCTTCTGATTCTTCTGATCAGGAATCTGATTTCTGTTTCTTCTGATTACCAGGATTTGCCCTTATCTACCTATGAGGATTCTGATGCAGAGGATTCCATTCCCCCTGCTTCTCCTCCAGAAGATTTTTCTTTTGGTGAAACCTTGCAAACTCTTAGGGAGCATTTCCGCTGGGAAAGCCAGGATTACTCTGACTCCAAAAAGAGGCTCAGCAAATTCTTACTCCTCCCTCTACACAGGCCTTTAGCTGTCCCTCCTGTTCTAGACATTGTAGATGATGCTTTCTTGGAATCTATCATTTCCCCAGACACTTTACCTCCAGCTCCCAGAAAACCTGACAAGTATTACAGACTACCTGACTTTCACAAGTTCCTCTTCAAGAATCCTACTCCGGATCCAGAGACCATTTCCCAAGGACCAAAGCGCATTAAGGCTACTACCGCTAAAAAACATACCCCTTCTGATAGAGATTCTAGAGCCTTGGACAGATGGGGTAAGAAGGTATATACTTCTGCTACTTTGGCCATTAGGGCTTTAAATTGCCAGTTTCATATGTTAAAGTACCAGCAGCATATTATGGGACTACTTAAACAGAAAATGATGTTGATTCCTGACTGTGCTGAACACAAAGAATTACAGGATTTAATGCATTCTGCAGAACGGGCAGCCATGGTGGTGCAGCGGTTAGCATTGCTGCCTCACAGCAAGAGGTTCTCCGGTTTGATCCTTGGCTGAGATGCCTTCTGTGCGGAGTCTGCATGTCCTCCCTGTGGTCGCATGGGTTTCCTCCAGGTGCTCCGGTTTCCTCCCACATCCCAAAGACATGCTGTAGGTGGATTGGACACTCTCTAAGTTGGCCCTAGGTGTGAGAGTGTGCGTGTGTGTGCCTTCTTTGGAAGGTTGGGTGCCGGGCTGGCAACTCGACACTCATAAAACTCCACTGCCAATCATGAGTGGACAGGTGATCCGCTGTGGCGACCCCTTAACCGGGAAAAGCCGAAAGAAGAAGAATGCATTCTGCAGAACAAGTTGGTAAACATACTTTGCAATGTGGTTCTGACTCTTTAGAAGCATCTTGCAGGGCTGCTGTCACTGGGTCTGTACTTAGAAGGCATGCTTGGCTTAAGGAGCAGAACTTGCCAGATCATGTTAAAGCTAAATTACTGGATGCTCCCTTAAACCAAGACAACCTGTTTGGCAGCAAAGCAGAAGTCGTCCTCAAAAAGATGGAGGAAAAAGCTAAATCTATGTAAACTGTTAAAGATTTCCTTCAAGTACAGCCTCCCAGATTTAGTAGGCATTGGCCTTCAAATAATTGGTCCTTTCCAGCCTCTTCCAGGCCTTCTCAGTCCAAACCCAGGAAGAGCCCTGCTCAACTGCCTGCTTCCTTAGGAGGAAATCTCGCCCTGCATTGAACAAACTGGGAACACATTACCCAGGACAAATGGGTTTTGAATATAGTTTCCTAAGGATACAGATTCCACTTCCACACCCTACCAACCCCAAACGGCTGGCCAGACATACCCCTAAATCAGTGGGCAGAGGCTCTACAGCAGGTTATCTCTCTTCTAAGTATCAGGGCTATTCAACCTGTCCCAGCAGAAGAAAGGGGGCAAGGTTTTTATTCAAGAATTTTCCTGGTACCCAGAAAAGACAGCTCCTGGCATCCTATCCTGGACCTCTCTATTCTAAACACCTTTTTGGTAATCCCAAAATTCAAAATGCTAACACTTCAACAGCTGCTTCCTATGCTAGGCAAAGATGCCTGGTTGGCAACCTTAGACTTAAAGGAAGCTTACCTGCACATTCCAATAAGGGAATCTTCCAGGAAATACCTACACTTCAGGGCAGGCTCCATGCACTATCAGTTCTCTGCACTTCCCTTTGGCCATTGCATTTTGCAGGCAGAGAAATATTCAAATATACCCATACTTGGACGATTGTCTGATTCAGGCAGAAAGCCAGGACTTGCTATTAAAACATCTGGCATTCGTAAAGAAACTTCTAACCTCACTGGGGTATACCATAAAAGAAAAGAAATCTCACCTAGTAACCTGCCAACAGATTGTATTCCTGAGAGCAAGCTTGAACACAACTTCCCAGATGGCTTTCCTCACTCCAGAGAAACAAGTTTATTTGACAACCTACTTCTAACTACTGGCCACAAAGACCCAACTATCTGCAAGGAAAATTCTGCAAGCCCTGGGGTTCATGGCCTCTTGCATTCTACTAATTCAATATGCAAGACTGTATATGATGAATCTACAATGGTATCTAAAAAGCCTATGGTGTCAACATTCTCAGGACTTGGAATCAATGATTCCTATCATTCCTTGTATAAAGACAGAGTTCCTTTGGTGGGCAGAGGCCTGCTACCGCAACAAGGGGCTCCCTTTCACTCTACTCCCTGCTACCCAAACCCTAACAACAGACGCATCAGACTATGCATGGGGAGCTCACTTGGCAGGGCAGTGCTTTCAAGGCAAATGGAACCCGAGACAGATGCACCTGCATATCAACCAAAAAGAAATGTTAGCTGTACAGAATTCCCTGACATCCATCAAAGACCACATTCTTCCAGGGCAATTATTGATGAAGACAGACAACATCACAGTTATGTGGTACATAAGCAAGCAGGGAGGAACCCACTTATACCCTCTCTGCAGACTAGCCATGACTCTGTGGAACACAGCCTTGAGCTACAAAGTGCACCTACAAGCTCAATTCCTGCCAGGCAAGCTAAATTCACTGGCAGACGACCTAAGCAGAAATCTCATGGACCCACACGAATGGAAGCTGGAACCAAAAATATTCAACCTCTTGAGGAACAAATAGGGGACTCCAGAGCTAGACCTGTTTGCCTCCCCTCAGAACTACCAATTGGAAAAATTCTGCACAAGGACGTCCCACAGTCAAGCTTGGAAAGTGGATGCCCTGTCCTTTACCTGAGAAAGCCTCTCGGTTTATGCCTTTCCCCCTTTGCCTCTCCTCTCAAAGGTTCTGCTAAAGATCAAACAGGACAAGCTAAGGACAATACTGATTGCACCAGACTGGTCACGCCAGCACTGGTGTACCCCCTCTTGCGCAGTATGACACTGCTGGAACCATGACACCTGCCCTAGACGCCTTTCCTGCTGTCCCAGCAGGCGGGCCAGATTCTGCACCCTCAGCTTCAAACCCTGAACCCTGCAGCCTGGCTAATTCCTTGAGCTCTCCAATAGCATCCCCTCAGTAAGCAGATGTTAAATGTCATTCTGGAGACAAGGAGGCCTAGTACTACAAAATCCAATGCTGAAAAGTGGAAAAGATACTGTTCCTGGAGCCAGACTCAGGGGATGGACACAACAGTGCCCAGCTTACCTGATATACTTCAGTACTTAACAGAAATGCTCCACAAGGGCCTGTCCTTCTCTATTAAAATTCATGCCTCTGCCATTTCAGCACATTATAATACTGAACCACCCCTCTTCTCTCACCCCCTGCTAAAGCAATTCCTCAGAGGGGCCAACAATTTAAGACCCCCCAGGAGAGGCCCTACTCCAGCCTGGGACCTTAATTTTGTATTGGAAAAGCTCACTCTCCCTCCTTTTGAGCCAGCTGCAACTGCAGAGTTGAAATTCCTTTCTTGGAAAACAGCCTTCCTTCTAGCCATCACTTCAGCAAGAAGTGTCTGAATTACAGGCCCTCATGGCAGCAGAGCCCTTCATTATCTTCCATGCAGACAGGGTTTCCCTCACGACCATTCCTTCCTTTATGCCCAAGGTGGTGTCTAGTGTGGTCCTAAATCAGTCCATTCATTTGCCTACCCTTTTCCCGAATCCACAAAACAAAGGAGAACGAATACTGCACTCTTTGGATGTGCACAGACAACTTAGATTTTATTTGGACAGGACTAAGCCTCTCAGAAAATCTGAACAGTGGTTAGTTGTCTTTGCTGCAGGGGCAGAGGGGGAGGCCATTTTAAAGCAAACCATTTCTAAATGGATAGCCCATTGCATTCATTTCTGCTATAAGCACTATGGAAAACCTACCCCACAGGAGATAAGATCACATTCCACCAGGGCTGCATCTACCTCTACAGCCTTTCTCAGAGGAGTCCCTACCAGGGACATCCTAGAAGCTGCAACCTGGAGCTCTGTACATACCTTCACCAAGCATTACCATATGCCTATTTTTCTAAATTCATAGCTGGTTTTGCCACTGCAGTCTTGCAGGGCTTAATATCTGGCTCTAATGCTCTCTAACTTCCTCCTCCTGCCCTTAGCTTTGGGAATCAACCCAAATGTGATGACTGCAACAGTGAAATACGAAGAACATAGTACCGTTGTGTACACTTACCATAAATGTAGATGTTCGAGTGTATTCACTGTTGCAGTCCTGGTTACACTCCCTCCAGCCCCCTAACTTCTTTTGGCTCTACCTTTCCTTCTTGTTTGGTATATTTAAGCCTTCTGGTGTATTTCCTTTTTGATAGAGGTGTACCATAACGTATAATTGCTTCCCATTGTGGGGGCACCTGACATCTGGGGCAAAAAGACCTGATTTAATGGTGTCAGCTGCATGTTTTATACCCCTGACGACCTGATGTCATGGAAGAAGAGACAGCATCTGACACAGGAATCCAAGACTCTGGTATTCAGGCCGGCTGAGGGCTACCTACAGGCAGATAACCCAAATGTGATGACTGCAACAGTGAATACACTCGAACATCTATATTTATGGTAAGTGTACACAACTGTACTTTATCTTTAATGCACAATGTAGCCTGTTAAGCGCAACAGAGGCTGGTTGTGTGACATGTTAGGACTTCTTGAATGGACTGAACTGTAATCATTTTATTTAGTTGATCTGATGCTGTCCTTTTCATTCTTCCTTAACATATGGGTTACTGACCCGATCCTTGGATCTGACTCAGCTGCATTCTACAGAATTTCGACCCAATTCTCAAGCTCCTTCCTCTACTTATAATTCCATAGTCCATTCCCAATACCTCAGATCTCATTTGTTGCCATTTTGCATGTATGTGTATCTTCTTTCGCAGAATTTAAACATTTAGGTAGTCATAGGTGTACCAGTTTATCTATAGCTCCTCCTTATATTTTCATATACATTTATATTTTACCTCCCTCTGTTTCTGGTTCTCTTTTTGTCAGGTTTTTCTTACTTTTAACAAAGTAAATTTTTGCCGGTGCTATAGTATAGTATAGTAGATACTCCTTCTGTTCTATCCCCTTATTTCCTATTCTTTTTAACAGGCTATCTCTTATTACTATTGTTGGTAAGTTCTTTCTATATTTTATAACTTAAAAAAATTATTTATCACTTATTACCTTTTACATAGCTGAAAAACCTACAGGTTTCAAAAACATTACTTCCTCTGGGCACAAAATCCCAACTTGGATGCCCACAGGGAGTGTGCTTGTTGCTTAGGAGCAGTGCACTTGGACACACATTGTGCCATTTGCACAGGATTGAAATTCCGGGGATGTCCTTCATGGATGCATCTGCAGTCATAACAACTGGGTTGTCCTGTCGTCAGGCAGCCCTTCAGTCGGCCGGATTCCAAAGTCCGGGTCCGGCTTCGGCTGATGTCGCACTCCACCCGACGTCATCTCTGTTGGTCTTCGGGTATAAAGGCATCAGCCGACGCCATTTTCCCCAGTCTTTCTTGCCGCGTGGCGCCCGAAGCAGAAGCTGTTCGCAAGTGCCGGTCGGTCGGATCCAGACATTACTTCTACCGAATACTACCAAGACTTCTAAAGCTAAGTACCCGTTGGGGACTCTTTCTTGCCTCAGCCGATGTCAGAAAAAGTTAATAATTGTTTAACCTGTGAAACAAATACCTCATAAAGATTTCCACTCTTACTGTCTGCCTTGTTTAGGCCCAGCCCACGACGTAGCAGCCTGTTCGGCCTGTGCTTCTTTCAACCGACAACGCTTAGGCGCGGTCGGAGTTTGCTGAACAGTTTTTCGGTTCTGATTTTGCGTACATTATGCCGCCGGATCCTCCGACTACCCAATCTGCCAAAAACGCAAAGATAAAGACCGACACATGCGGTCCGCGGTTTCGGCTGAAACCATGGTTAAGCAAACCACGAGTGTCTCGGTTTCGGCCGAAACCGAGAAAACTGATCAAAGTACAGCTGAATCTATCTCTACAACTGAGGCCCCTGCTACCATTCTTGAATCGGCCTCAGAAATTATACCCACTACGGTGGTTGCCACTGACTTATCAGACACCATTCCCTTGGATGTCTCTACCCCAGCACGTGGTGCTGCTAGGCCTCCAGCAGCCATGTCCATTAAGGCCTTCGCCAGGGCTAAAGCAGCCAAGACTACTAAATCAGTGCCTGTTAAACCCCCTTCAACCAGGCCCTCCTCTAATTCTCAAATGCTTACTCTGGCAGAAGATTTAATTTCATTAATTAGAGGATCTCAATCTCACCCAGACAGGGCCTCTCAGCCCCCAGAAAAGAGACCTAGGGCAGAGCCCCCTGAGCCAGTGTCATCTGATGATTCAGCCGATGAATCAGACATAACTGATCAGCCAGAGGCTCCTTTCTCTAATTTTGAAGACTCTGATGCTGAAGAATCCATTCCAGCTGCTTCCCCACCAGAAGAATTTTCCTTTGGGGAAACCTTACATGCCATGCGAGAGCAGTTCCAATGGCAGCAACAGGATTTTTCAGACTCCAGAAAAAGACTTAGGACTTTTCTGCACCTTCCACAACACAGGCCCTTAGCTATACCTCCTGTTCTCTCTGTGGTGGATGATGCTTTCAATGATGTCTGCTCCGCTCCAGATTCTTTACCTCCAGCCCCTGCCAAACCAGACAGATTTTACAGGGTGCCAGACACTCATCACCACCTTTACAAGGCCCCTCTTGCAGACCCCAAACTATATCCCAGGGTCCCAAGGCAGTAGCGACCATAGCTAAAACCCTATTCCTTCTGAAAGGGAAGCAAGGTCATTAGACAGATGGGGCAAAAGGTCTACACTTCAGCTACTCTTTCAGCTAGAGCTTTAAACTGTCAGTTTCACATGATACAATACCAAGAGTTTATGCTTGATCAGTTAACTAAAAGCTAACCACTGATGAATCTCTTGATAAGAAATATGTATTAGAAATGGTAAATAACATACAACAGGTTAGTAACCATTCCTTAAAATGTGGCTATGATGCACTGGAGGCTTCATTTAGATCAGCCATGACTGGCACAGTGATAAGAAGGCATGCATGGCTAAAGGAGCAAGCTTTACCGGATCATGTTAAAGCAAAGTTACTAGATGCTCCTATGGATAAGACAAGTTTGTTTGGTACACCTGCCCAGCAGGTTATGAAGAAAATGGAAGAAAAGGCAAAATCCGTTCAAACGGTTAAAGATTTCTTGCAGGTTCAACCCCCAAGGTTTAGCAGGAACTGGCCTGCCAAAAATTGGTCCTTTCCTGACTCCACAAGATCTCAAAGGGGCAGAAACAGACGTTCCAGAGGCAGAAACCAATCCAGAGGAGGTGCCTACAGAGGACGACAGTGGCAAGGTAACAACAGAGGCACAGACACAACCACTGCCACTACATCAACACAACCACAGTGACTTAATCCTAAATCTGCCTACCAGGGAACAAATAGCAGCTCCTCTAGGCGGAAAGTTAACCTTATTTTCAAAAAACTGGCACTATATAACAAAAGACAAGTGGATTTTACAAACCATAGATCAAGGGTACCGGTTCCACTTCCACACTTTACCAATCAAAAGAGGAATGCCAAATCTACCTCCAAATCAAAAAACAGAGGCTCTACAACAAATAATGCAGTTAGCAAACATGAAAGCTGTGGAAAAGTGCCAACTGCAGAGCAAGGAAAGGGGTTCTACTCAAGACTATTCCTAGTTCCAAGAAAGGAAAAAAGTTGGAGACCAATTCTCGACCTGTCCGCCTTAAATACATACATCATTGTCCCAAAATTCAAAATGCTGACCCTACAGCAACTTCTTCCCATGCTGGGCAAGGAGTGTTGGCTGGTAACTCTAGATCTCAAGGAGGCATACCTGCACGTCCCCATTCGACCAATCTGCAGAAGATACCTCAGATTTCTTGCAGGATCAGAGCACTATCAATTCTCAGCATTGCCCTTTGGCTTATCTACTGCGCCCAGAGTATTCACAAAATGCCTGGCATCAGTAATTGCCCATTGCAGACTACAGGGAATACAAATTTACCCATACCTGGACGACTGCCTGCTACAAGGGGACAACAAAAGCAAGCTGACAACAGATTTACAAAGGGTCATCTACTTGCTACAAGCACTGGGATACACAGTCAATCTACAAAAGTCAAAGCTGATACCATCCCAAACAAGGACATTCTTGGGCGCGGAATTGGACACAGTAAAACAAATGGCATTCCTAACTGCAGAAAAACAAAAGAACTCCCTCTTTACTTCTTGGCACTAACAAAGCTGAACAAGTTAACAGCAAGAAAAGTACTGCAGGCCTTGGGCTTCATGGCATCATGCATAATCCTGGTCCCACTTGCCAGACTACATATGAGAAAACTACAGTGGTACCTAAAGAATTTATGGTCCCAACACAGTCACAGCCTAGAAACAGAAATCCCACTAATTCCATGCTTAAAACAGGAGTTCCTATGGTGGGCTCAGGCATGCCAGACAAACCCAGGCCTACCCTTTCGCAGATGTCAAGCAAGCCAGACCATCACAACAGACGCTTCAGACCTAGGATGGGGGCCCACATGCTGGACAAATGCGTGCAAGGATTGTGGACACAGGATCAACTTCACCTGCACATCAACCTAAAAGAAATGCTGGCAGTAAAACTGGCAATCCAAAGGTTCAGACCATTTCTCAAAGAGGGCCAGTTGATGATAAGGACAGACAACACCACAGTCATGTGGTACATCAACAAGCAGGGAGGCACTCATTCATACCCCTATGCAGAATGACTTTGGAGCTGTGGAACCTGGCACTCAGCTACAACATCCAGTTACAGGCAATGTTTGTACCGGGAAAAGAAAATATTCTAGCAGACATATTAAGCAGAGCCACATCGGATGCCCACGAATGGAAACTGCACCCGGACATTTTCAAGACCATCTCAAAGAAATGGGGAATGCCTCAGATAGATCTATTTGCATCACCTCTCAATCACCAGCTCAAAAAATTCTGCACAAGGACAGTACACCCACTGGCATGGAAAGTGGATTCGCTCTCCTTCAGCTGGAAAGGCCTGACAGCATATGCATTCCCACCTCTTCCCTTGATACACAAAGTATTACTAAAAATCAAGGAAGAACGTCCAAGGATAATCCTGATAGCTCCAAACTGGCCAAGACAACACTGGTACCCACTGCTGAGGAACATGTCTCAGAACAATATGTGGCCAATACCCCTGATGCCTTTGATGCTAACTCAGAACAACTACAGCATAATACATCCAAACCTAAAAACGTTGCAACTGACTGCATGGAACATCACATAGCAACAGCTAACCCAGAACTTTCTCAAAGAGTTAAAGACATTATTCTTGAAGCACGCAGACCTTCAACAAGAAGGAACTATGCTGGAAAATGGAAAAGGTTTGTCATTTGGAGTACTGAAAGAGGAAAAGATGTGTCAAACATAGATATGCCTAACATTCTAGAGTATCTGGCGAACTTCTTCATTCAGGCTTGTCCTACTCCTCCATCAAGATACATGCATCAGCTATTTCAGCAGAATACAGCTTTGATCCACCTGTTTTTCGCACCCTTTGCTCAGGCAGTTCCTCAGAGGAATCAAGAATGTAAAACCTCCAAGGAAACCACCTTTGCCAGCTTGGGACTTAAACTTTGTGCTAGAAAAGTTGACACTATCACCCTTTGAACCAGCAGCAACAGCAGACCTACAACACCTGTCATGGAAAACTGCTTTCCTACTGGCAATTACTTCAGCAAGGAGGGTTTCAGAGCTACAGGCCTTAATGGCAGTGCAACCCTTCCTAATCTTCCACCAAGATAGAGTGTCCATGAGGACTAATCCTACATTTATGCCTAAGGTGGTATCCAGAGTGTCTTTAAACCAGGCAATCCACCTACCTACCTTCTTTCCCAACCCACAAAACAGAGGGGAAAGAATACTGCATACCTTGGATGTACATAGACAGCTACGCTACTACTTGGACAGAACAAAAATAGCAGAAAGACTGACCAACTTTTTGTAGCCTATGCAACAGGAAGGGAAGGAAAAGCTATTTCCAAACAGACAATCTCCAAATGGATAGGAAATTGCATACGATTCTGTTACTCCTTCCATGGAAAACCAATTCCACAGAACATAAGACCTCATTCTATAAGGGCAACAGCCACTACCACAGCCTTCTTACGAGGAGTGGCAACCAAAGACATTATTGAGGCGGCTACTTGGACCTCCGTGCATACATTTGCCAAGCATTATAACTTACCTCTATATTCCAGATCCCGAGCAGGGTTTGCCACTGCTGTACTGCAAGGGATCCTAAACACACCATAATCTAGTTTTATCCTCCTCCCCTAGTTGGCTATGGTATTCTACCCAGTTGTTATGACTGCAGATGCATCCATGAAGGACATAGTACAGTTTTGTACCTACCATAAATGTAGATGTCCGAACTGGATAGCATCTGCAGTCAGGATTACCCTCCCTCCTTCCCCTCTGTGGTACTCCTAGGGTATTTTACCCTCCTAATAGCTAGCTGGTGGGGGGGAGTCTTTTATGGTGTATTTGTTTGTATATATGTACATACATGCTTATTTTTGTGTTTACCTCTATCTTTTTGGAAACATTGGCATCTATCCAAATTTTAGCCTCCAAGAGGGCTACTGGCATCTGGGGCAAGAAACACTGAGGAAAATGGCGTCGGCTGATGCCTTTATACCCGAAGACCAACAGAGATGACGTCGGGTGGAGTGCGACATCAGCCGAAGCCGGACCCGGACTTTGGAATCCGGCCGACTGAAGGGCTGCCTGATGACAGGACAACCCAGTTGTTATGACTGCAGATGCTATCCAGTTCGGACATCTACATTTATGGTAGGTACAAAACTGTACTTTATTGCTGATAGACACAATAAACTAGTCCTCAAAAGGTTTCTACTTCCTTCATTTTCCTCTTCCTCAGCGGCTCAATCCGCCAGTAAATCTTCAAAGGCTCCTTTGGAGCACAGGAAAGGATCATCACCAAAGTCTCCAAAGAATTAGTTATCCTCAAATCTACCATAAAAGGTGCCAATGTCTTCGGACCCCACTTTGTCAGAACCAAATAAAAGATTTTTGGATCCAATAGTAATATTTAGTACTCCTCCTATGTAGCCCACATATCTGAAATCTTTGGATCTGGCATGGGGGGGGGGCATTTCTCAGGCACCGAGAACTCATTCACTCGTTCATCATAGATCCCATATCTCTTTGGCTCCATTCCCCTTTTACGCAGACACTAAGAAAGCACTCCAGACTTCATTCAGCCACCTCTGAAGTGAATATGATGATGATGATGAAGTTCCTTAGAGCTCAGATCCATATGGGTTTTTTTTCGTCTCCATCTTCCATTGGATCCATGAGCCTTCTGTCCTATTTACATGCTACTGTATGTCTTTCTCTGATTCATCCCTCAGTTTTGGAGCCTGAGGATCTTAGAACCCAGAGAGTACTGTTGTCGGAGCTGGAGAGTCTCACATCTTCAACTCAGACTGTATCCCTTACCAGTTCTGCTCCTGCTCCTTCAGATTGGGATGAATCTTGGTGATAAAGCATTGGCATTCAATCAGTGGGGCTGAGATTGATTCTGATGTTGTCAGAGACTTACTTGCCCCTCAGAGCCTTGCTATTAGATAGCTCGGGTCCAGCTCCCTCCTCGAGGCATGGATCTGCTCAGAGTCGTCGCTTGTCTACCTTGTGGATTTTGGCTCCAGTGTGGCCGACCATGCATTCCCCAGGTCAGTCAGCCTTCAAGGTTGTGGAGAGGGTTTTCTCTCATTCAAGAAAGCCAGTCTCTCATTCTTCCTCAGATCCTACACCCTATCCCCATTTGGTTTTGAGCTCATATCCCATCAGACCCACTGCACAGGGACAGCTAGTACCAGGTAGCTTCCAGACAGTTCCAAAAGAGGAAATGCCCCTTTCTTCAGGCACCTCTCCAGATTATCCCACTGAAGAGGCTCACTGAAAGAAAGAGTGCAAAAGGAGGCATATAAATTCCCCTATGGAATCCCTCACCAAAGATACTGATTTTGATGAATAGGAATGATCCTCCTGATCAACACCTTTGGAGACATTTTTGAACTCAAAGGCAGAAAAATGCAGCCAGCAAATACAGCAAGGAAATCCAGTGACTACAAAAATAAACACAAATAAGTAAAATAGAAGTCACTGGAAGCATAATCAGCTGGTAATGAAGTGGTTTATTAGACTCATACAACTTTTAAAACTGCTAGTAAAAACTTTTGCCTTAAACAAGGAAGCTGCTAAGGGATTTAAATTATTTTAAAAGGAGCAATGCATTTGCATGGCCTCAGGAAAGAATTAGAGCTCCTAAAAAGAATATTGTGATTGAAAATGATGGAAATCCCAATAACTTATCTGATCTATGCTGCACCATTCAGTGAAGCAGTATTAACTTCCACAACCAATCAGGTTGAGTATAGCAGCTAATGCCCCCCCCCCCCAATGAGGTTTTAACAGGAACCCAGCAAGATGATAATGTCATCATCAGTAGCCCAAAGAGGACATGAGTTAGCTGATACACAACTGATGAACAGGAGCAGAACAAACTACTGTGAATGCTAACTCCATGAGAGCCCTGGATCCCATTGACTGTCCATATTCTTTTTTTATTGGAGGAAGCAGTCCCAATGGAAGAAACAAAGCCTCAGAAGGAATATTCAGCAAAACAAAGGAAAATGTCATTTCAGAGACTGTAACCAGAATTCAAACAAGAAGAAGATGAATGGCCTAGTGTTTGATATGTCTAAACACATCCTAGATGCAGATGATTTATCTGCGCTATCAAAGGGTCTGAGTTTTGTGCCTTCTGCAGTGCATGCATCGCTAAGATATTAGCAGAGGCAAAGTATTTTACAAGGACATTAAATGTGAAAGTCTTATTTGGTAACAGCGTAATGAACTGTGTTAAATGTAAAAGGTCCAGCCTGTTTATTTCACAAAGTAATAATTGAATTCAAGTGTTTGAAAGGGGAGTGGAAAAAGTGATTTATAAGTTATACTATAATCAAAATATTGATAATTTTTTTTAATTTAGCTAGAAGTGAGAAAAGTGCCATTAGTAAATTAATTAGTAATGAAGAAATTGTTATAAAAAATGCTGATAATGGTGTAGTTGTTTTAGAGACTAGTTTTTATATTGAATCCATGACTATATTGTTGAATAGTGCTGATTATACTGAAATTACAAGGTATGAATGGAATGTCATTATAACTAGTGTGTTAAACAGTAGAAAGATAATTTTTGAGCAAAGCGGAATAGATAAGGATACATTTGGTTATTTAATGATGAGCAAACCCATAATTCCATTTATTTTTGGGCTTTCTAAGCTGCACAAATCTATGACTAAGCCTCCACTAAAAACCTGTTGTATCTGCTAGAGGGTGGGTAACTGAAACCACAGCTAAGTTCTTAGAAAGCCAAATAAGAGTGGGCTTTGAAAAGACTAGGACACTCATTAAGGACACAAATATTTTTTTGAAGCAACTATATGATTGGTCTAAGAATGTAAATTTTACTGATTGTATTTTTGTAACTTTAGATGTGGATTAATTTACTCATTATTCACTGTAATAACCAATGGCACTGCAGTTTCTTACGTGAAAGAATATTTGCTACATTTTACGTGAAATAATATTTGCTACATTTTATTGAATATACTCATCAGGATATTAATTTGCTATATGACTTATTGCGTATGGTTCTGTTGAACAATGTGTCTTTATTTCAAAAACAACTTTATGTCCAAAAGAGAGGAGTAACAATGGGTACCCCCATTTCTAACAGTTATGCAAGTATTGTTATGTTTATATGGAAAGAGAATTTTATTCTATCCACAAATAATGGTCTAGCAAGGGATGTTATTTTTTATCGTAGATTTGTGGATGATTTGTTTTTAATATGGAGAGGTAGTGTTGATACCTTTTAATGTGGTTTATGAATATTTATCCTCCACATGTTTCTTTCTACATTTAAAAAAACAATATCAACTAAGAGCGTTGACTTTTTGGACATAACAGTGTTTAGAGGCATCAACAATACTTTAAATACTTGTTTATATAGAAAACCAGCTAAGAGAAATATATACTTACTTCGTGATGGTATACACCTGCAGTATATGTTTGACGATATAGTTAGGAATCACCTTTATGGAGTTGCAAGGCTGAACACGATTGATGAGAATATGCATTTGCAGTTGCATAACACTGCTGTAGAGTTTGTTAATAGAGGTTACAATAAGCAGAAAGTCCTAGAGATTAGTGAGGATGTTAAGAGTTGTAGATCTACCAGTGCTTAAGCCACTGTTCTAAGAAGCTAGGCAAGAGGTACTATTGAATAAATGTTTACAGTGTAAAGTTAGATGCATGTTAACATATAATCGAAATACTGATGCAATAAAACATAGGACTCACCACGGAGATGGAAGACTGACAAACCAAAAGTATCCAAAAAAGTTTTTTATTAGTAAGCGCTTTCACGTATGTAAAATACGCTTCCTCAGACTATAACATAAAATGAAACTGCTCAAAATGATTTAGTCAAGTCAAGCAACTAATTACATTATTAATCAATTAAAAACAATTAATGCAATCATTGTCATAGCATTACTTAAAGTAGCAATGAATTCACAGGACATATTACAAAACTTATTATGAAACTTATTACAGAATTCGACAAAATAAAAAATATATATAAAAAAACATATAAACAAAATGAGATGAATAACACAAAATATGTAAACATCCCTCAAAACAACATATGTATTTCTTTATATGATATATGCTTTGCATATATATATATATATATATATATATATATATATATATATATATATATATATGAATATAGACATCATGCAAAGCATAGAAAACACAAAGCACTATACATATGAAATTAATCTAATATACAGTGCGTGTAAATACAGTTATGCATCAGTCATTAAATAAAACATCTGGAACACCCTAAATATTAAATATTAAATGCCATTAAATATCACTAAACATAAAGACATCACCTTTCAAAATTAATCTAATAAGTTAAATGCCCATCTAAATAAAACAAAAAACATAAAAAAGAACTCAATAAATTGTGCAGCTTTCAGTAAAGCATATAGACGAGCAATACCTATATAAAAATAAAACCTAAACTATCAGTCTCACCATCATTATAGGACAGCTAAAAAGTTCTTTACTTTCATCTGCGGGAACTGAGATACGATCTAAGGGAGACATATGTATTCAACCCAGGTGGATAATGACCCTTTAATTTAAAAATCCATTGAAGCTCCTTCTGTTCTAACTGATTCATATAGTCACCACCTCTTGAGTTATGGTCAACAATCTGTAGGACCCTGAAGACAAAGGAATGATCATGATTCAAAGCGACATGCTTCGCCAATGCGTTCAACTCATTTCTACATTTGATGTCATAAATGTGATTATAAATTCTATTCTTCAATTTTCTCTTGGTTAAACCTATATAAAAAATGGAACACATTTGACATGTAGCCAGATAGATCAAACCTGAAGTCTCACAAGAGGCATAAAACCTAGGGTCAAAAAAGTAATCCAACACCGGGTGTACAAAAATTTTATCCCTAGAAATATACCTACAGTAATTGCAACGATTACATGGAAAGGTGCCCAGTTTGTTAACAGTGGGAATACTTAGAGCATGGTCAATTTTTGGATTTGTACACAATATCTTTTTCAAAGTCTTATTATTTCTATAAGTAAATAATGAGGTAGGACCCACTAGCTTAGCTGTCTGATCATCAGTTGTTAGTACTCCCCAGTTATTACTTATAATATTCCTGATTTTTGTACTGTCATTAGTATATGTAGTGATGAACCGCAAGTATTCAGATGCTCCCTTCGAATAATCAAATTTTGGTTCACAAAAATGTCGCTTATGAACACTAAACACATTTGGGGTCTGCTCCTCCCCTAGGACCTGGGCTCTAATACATTTAATTAAATTAATATCATAGCCTCTGTCCATAAGTATCCTCTCCATTTTATCAGCTTCTGCTAACAGGTCTGAACCATCTTTACATAACTTAGATAACCTACAAAGTTGGCTCTTCACAATACCACCAAAAACATGTCGGGGATGCATGCTATCAAAATGCAAAATTGCGTTTTTCCAGCAAGCCTTCCTGTGCAAGGTAGACATCAGTCTGTCTTCTCTTATAAACAAACTAACATCAAGAAAAGTCACCATATCATAAGATGTCTCAATAGTAAATCTAAGGAAACTTGTAGTTGTTTCTAAATAATCCATGAATAATCTAAACTCATCAGCAGTACCATTCCAGACAACAAGGACGTCATCTACAAACCGCTTATATACCACAACCTTGTTGAACCACTCATGAGTAAAAAGAAACTCCCTCTCCCATTGATAGACCACTAAGTTAGCATAAGTGTTAGCACAGAGGGTGCCCGTGGCCACACCTGATTCTTGTAAATATAGGCACCCCCCGAAAGAAAACACATTGTTAGATAGATTGAACACAAAAGCCACTATTAAATACCAAAATGAGCCAGACCAGCAGGCACCCAACGTACTTCTCAAACGACAAAGTGTTCGGGAAACTAAACCAGCAGCAACCACCAAGAGGACAACAAGTAATCCAAAATGAGTTTAATTAAAGCGCTTTTCGTTTGCTCTAGTGTGCAAACTTCCTCAGAATTACCTCATGATACCATAACATCAGATTTTATACAATGATCTTAATTAATTCAATAAAAATTAATCACCACAATAATGATCACTTAGTGTTTAAAAATACAGAACCTTAAAAAATGCAGGGAAATACCTGCTTTTACATACTAAAAAGTGAATAAATGGAAAATGTGATCAATCCCCCTATGTGTCCACTGATTGATAGCCGTGGATCGCCAACCTATGCTTGTGCAAAGGTGGTGGACCATATTTTGCAGAAGTATATCCCATTAGAGACACAGATTTGCAAAGACTCGTGGACTTTCCTTTCTAAAATTAACGAATTGAGGTACGAAGATCATTACAATCTCCTTACAGTAGATGTAAAGGATTTATACACCTGTATCCCTCAGGAAACAGCAATTCAGTGGGTTGGTGAAAGGTTAAGGACCAGAGGAGCTAGTAGTTATGACATTTCATTAGTTTCTGAACTTCTTGACTTAACATTATCTAAGAACTTTTTCATGTTTGGTGAAAACTACTATTTGCAGACAGTTGGAGTTGGTATGGGTTCACCATATGGCGCCAGTGTGGCCAATTTAGTTATGGCCCACTGGGAACATCAAGTTATTTTCAATAACCCTTCTTTCTCAGACCACTTGGTGTACTACACTCGGTATCTTGACGACATTTTCATTTTATTTAATGGAAATGAAGTACAAGCAGATTCTTTCATTGATTTTTTGAACAACTCTACTGATTTTCTGGCGTTCACTTCGACCTTCAGCAGCAATCAGATAGCTTACCTTGACATTTTGTTAACTAAGGATGTGAATGCTTCCTGTTTTACATCAAGGGTACATAGGAAACCGACGCATTCCAATACCTTACTGCATTTCACCAGTTGCCATCCTTTCACACAGAAACGTGCTGTAGTGAAAGGTCAGTTAGTTAGAGCCGCGAGAATTATCAGTAGGGATGAAGAATTTTATGAAGAATGTAGCACACTTAAAAGGATGTTCCTCAGTAGAGGATACCCCAGCTGTCTCGTTGAGGAACTTATAGGTGAGATTACAATGAAAAGGAGTCGTAACATCTATGTACCACTATTACAAGTGAGGGAAAGGGATAATGTGACGCCACCTATTACTCCCTTAGACGACCAGAATCATGGGGATGTAAATAGGGTAGATGTGTTGGATCTTCCTAGGTTTATCACCACGTTTGCAATGGATAGTGCCACCTTGTGGTCCACCATTAAGAAAAACTGGCATCTGTTTACAGTAGATTCAGTAGTATTATCGAAATTGGGACCCACCCCTTGAGTGGCATATAAGAAAGGTAGGAATCTCAAATCTTGGTTCGAGATGAAACAATTTCCAGTCAGAAGTCCGGGGATGTTTAAATGTCATAACTGCAGTTATTGCAAATTTATTACAGAATCCAATAGGTTTACAGTCAGTAAGCATGAATTTAAACTCAAGCATAGATTAACCTGCAATTCAAAGATGATTGTATATCTAGCACAATGTCAGAATTGTCCAGCCCATTATGTGGGGAAAACTGAACTGAAGTTCAGAGAACAAATTTATGAACACCAGTATGCCATTAGGAAGCTAAAGACCACCAATGCACTTGCCAAACATGTTTCAGATTACCCCAACCATCAATTCAAATTTATTGGGATTGACCAAGTGCTTTGTGACACTAGGGGGGGGGGGCCTTCTGCATTAAAATTGTTAGCTCTTGAACTTCAGTGGCAGATCAGGTTGGAATCTTATCATTCCCCAGGTCTTAATGAGGCATGCTCTATTGCTTGTCTTTTAAGTATTTATAGCCTCAAAAGATAGAATGTTTTCTAATAGTTGCTTGTGCACATTTAGGTGGGTTAATTACAATAGTTTCAGTTATATGTTCATGGTTTTTATTTTTAAAAAATTATGTGTATGAATAATTGATTCACTTGTTAAAAAATTTGTATTTTATACATACATATTTTAATTTCATGATTATTCTTATGTAAGGTTTTTTGGTAAAGCGCAGGATTTTATATATATTGTAACACTTTTCCATTTATTCACTTTTTAGTATGTAAAAGCAGGTATTTCCCTGCATTTTTAAGGTTCTGTATTTTTAAACACTAAGTGATCATTATTGTGGTGATTAATTAATTTTTATTGAATTAATTAAGATCATTGTATAAAATCTGATGTTATGGTATCATGAGGTAATTCTGAGGAAGTTTGCACACTAGAGCAAATGAAAAGCGCTTTAATTAAACTCATTTTGGATTACTTGTTGTCCTCTTGGTGGTTGCTGCTGGTTTAGTTTCCCGAACACTTTGTCGTTTGAGAAGTACGTTGGGTGCCTGCTGGTCTGGCTCATTTTGGTATTTAACATTGTTAGATAGAACCAGATCCAGAAGCTGGCAAATAAGTATTTCCTTATTACGATCAATGGAAGGAAATATCTGGATCAGTTCCCTAACTGCTTGAATGCCCTTATCATTTGGGATAGAAGTGAACAAACTCTGAACATCCATGGTTACCAAAAGATGCTCCCTTTGATGTAAAACAGTTTCCATGGTTTCCCAAAGTCCAACAACTGATATGTGTCTTTCAGGATACTAGGTATCTCATTAATCAATGGCTTCAGTATACTTTCTAAATAAACAGAAACATGCTCAGTTGCCCATTTCTCCCCAGAAACTATGGGTCGTAATGGAGGGGGGTCAATACCCTTGTGCATCTTTGGTAAGCCTTTGATAATAGGAATCTGTGGATGCTTATTGTGAAAGTACTCATAAAGCTCCTTAGAAATTTGGCGACACATTAGTAGATCATAAAAAGAATCATCCAAATTACTGATGATTCTTGTAAGCATCCCATCATCTATTATAGTGTAGGTGGTAGTGTCACTAAGCATATCATTCATAAGATTCAAATAGCATTCAGTATCTAACAATACCATGCCTCCACCTTTATCTGCAGGTCTAATGGTGAGAGACAAGTTACCAGAAAGTTTATCAAGAGAGAGTTTCTCTTCTCTAGTTAAATTAAAATACATACATTTCCTTTTGCCACTTAGAAAATAATCATAGATGTCACGTTCACACATTTTTATGAAACATTCAACATGTCCCGGTAATGGTGGCGAGAAAGTACTTTTACGTTTATGACAAGAAAAAACTGACAAATCATTATGCGTGTATTCAGATGCTCTGCCATTAAAAAGTAACTTTAAAGCTACTGCTCGTCCAAAAACATGCAAATCCAACAGTAAATCATGTAATACACTTCCCTGAGATGGAATAAAGGAAAGGACCTTGTCCAAAACTTTTATATCAGAAGGTGTAAGCACAAACCTTGATAGATTAACGAAGAGGTGCTTTATTGTCTCTGTTTCCTCTTCTGGTATGATGGATTTCCTCCTGAATGTTTCTGTCCCAACTCTCCGAGCGGTCTCGTTGAAAAGTTATTTTCTTGATCGGTAGTGGTAAAAAATGCATGGTCTCCAAAACACCATGTTTGCGTATCGCTCCCAAATCTTTATGTAGACCCAAGTTCCGATTGGCTTCTTGATTCGGTAAAGGAGTAGAAGCCGATGCTGTCACCTCTGGTGATATCTCTGGTGGTATGGAAAAAGCAGTGTCAGAGCCACCATCGGAACTAATGGCTGCTGGATCTAATGGTACGGAAGCAGTGAATGCAGATGCAACCAAAGTGGTATCCGTCGGCGCCAAATTTCGAACTGTAGTATCAGCCAATGAGCTGCGGTCCATTCTTCTCGGCCAAACAAAGACCTCTCCAGAGGAGAAGTCCCAAAAATCACGTTGTAACTTTTTGTGTTTGGTCTGCTGTAATTTAGTTGCATATAGACCTATTTGAGTATAGATGTTGTCCAATCTGCTTAAACAGATATCATTATGGAAGCTATCTTTGATCTCCTTATTCAGTCTATTCACCTCGGTTAGCAACTGATTTTCAATGGGAGTAAAATAGTCTATGATAAGCTGCACATATTTGAAGCTAGCATCCAGATTAATTTCCTGCCATTTTTTAAGAAGGGCAGGATGATTATCACCATAGGTAGGCATGCACAGCACCCGCATGCCTCTGGGGATCAGTCTGAAATGTAGACATGCCTCCATATGTTTGCGTTGCCAGATTAGACGCTGTAATTTATATAGGTCATTCTCAAGTTGCCTAGTCATAGAATTAAACAATTCAATGTTATCAACAGCAGTAACGCTTGGTGTTGAGGTAGGAACTCTAAAGTCCAGAGCCAATAAAGGATTATTAATACAGCCGGTAATAGTATTCCAGTGATTATCATTCAGAACAACCCTCGGATCCGGATTATAATCAAGTTCCACACTAGAATTCGCCATCCCGTGTGGTGGAGCAGTTAAAGAAATGACCAAAACGAAGTAAAGATAAACTGCTCAAACCAAGGAGCCCTTATGTTACAAAAAATGTAGATATTGACGCAATAAAACATAGGACTCACCACGGAGATGGAAGACTGACAAACCAAAAGTATCCAAAAAAGTTTTTTAGTATATTATAATACTTTAAATACTTGTTTATATAGAAAACCAGCTAAGAGAAATATATACTTACTTCGTGATGGTATACACCTGCAGTATATGTTTGACGATATAGTTAGGAATCACCTTTATGGAGTTGCAAGGCTGAACACGATTGATGAGAATATGCATTTGCAGTTGCATAACACTGCTGTAGAGTTTGTTAATAGAGGTTACAATAAGCAGAAAGTTTTAGAGATTAGTGAGGATGTTAAGAGTTGTAGATCTACCAGTGCTTAAGCCACTGTTCTAAGAAGCTAGGCAAGAGGTACTATTGAATAAATGTTTACAGTGTAAAGTTAGATGCATGTTAACATATAATCGAAATACTGCCAATGCTAAGAAAATCTTTGAGAAATACTGGCACATTCTACATGATATACCAGAACTGCAGATTGCAGCCGATAAGAGACCGTGCTTCGGTTATAAGAATAATCGAAGTTTGAAACAGTTGTTATAAAGAGCAGACACATATATCAATTAAGAATGGTATCTCTTAATGTGGCAGATGCACTTTCTGAAGTTTCATTTGTTGTGATAAATATTTTACTCATCTAGTTTCTAACAAGACCTTCAGACTTAATGCATATGGTAATTATGAAAGTAGGAATGTTGTCTGCCTGGTTAGATGTGTTGCATGTCAAGCGTATTATATAGGTAAAATAAACCAGAGGTTAAAAGATCGTATCTCTAACCACCTATCTAAAATTAAAAGAGAAACAGTTGCAAATGCACTATATAAACACATTCGATACAATGGTTCTGGACATGGTTTTAAATTTTCAACTTTAAGAGTTGTTGATAATATACGTGGGGGTAATATTAATAATTTCACTGAAAAGGAAGAATTTAATTGAATTTTACATTTAAGGGCACATTTCACCTGGTTTGAATGGCTATGTATCTTTAAAGCCTTTATTGAAAGAGATGCACAAACGAGCCTGATTGTCACCGTGTGACCCACTTTGATTCAGAACCAAAAAACAAGGAAAAAGGAGAAAATAAGGTACTGGAACGTCGATGCCACACAAACCACTTTTATTAAAAAGCACAAAAGTCATGATTAAGCACTTTCATCTGCTTATAACATAGACTTCGTCAGAATCCTAAAACCAGTCACTGAATACACCATTTATATACCCCCACCTACCTATCATGTGACTACTTAATAGTTAAAATACCCAGTAAATGTTAATGTCAAAACAAGAAATACTTAACTAGATTAAATTCAATTCACACAATACACTAGCAATATAAACATGCTCATTTAAACCTGGTGGGAGAAGAGTATATGAACACACTCTGGATATAAAAAATAAAAACATTAAGAACTGTTTATATAGGCATTTATAATTGTTTCCAGAGTATAGTGTTTCTTTTTTTTTTTTTTTTTTTGGTATAGATATAAATCATAAAGATGTTAGTGTGGACCCTGGGAAGATCTAATTGAACTAAGAGAAATTATTTGGTAGATTAAATTAAATGCCTGTGTTCCACCAGATTTAAATGTTAGTTATGTACTCACCATAACTAGACATCTGTGTTGTCCATTTTCATTCTTCCTCAACTCCCCCTCCCTCCATCCCCCTTCCTGTCATCTTCTGGAGCGACCTGATGGAATAATTTTTGGAAACCTGTAGCTCTGGGTTTGAGCCCCACTCTAATTTTCTGTTCTCCTCTTCTATTATACACTGAAATCTTTGTGGTAGTAAACTCAGTCTGAAGTAGTGGAGATGGGCTATGGTATTATTGGTGAAGGAAGCAGCTTGTGAGTTGGATCCAAAGTCTGTAGAATGTAGCTGATTCAGATCCGAGGATCAGATCTGTAACCCATACACTGATGAAGAATTTAAATGGACAACACAGATGCCTAGTTATGATGAGTATATAACTTTAATTTCATACATATATACTTTGTTAACCTTTAAGTGAACTGGTTCATGGACCCCTTTCAGTCATGACCTGGACCAAAGTGGCAAAGGTAAGAACAAGTAAGAAATGCACTTAGGAATACAAAAAAGCACTGCCAGTAAGGGGTTTGACAAATATTACAGTATATTGCACATAGCCACTGTGTGACAGTGAATAAGTGAAATATTAAATAATATTTACAAGAACGCATGCATTATTAATGCTTTAATCATACAATGTAAACTTCACTATAAAGAATTTTATGTAAGCATATTGTACAGCTCACAGAGCTCTAATGTGTTATTACAGTGTAATAGACTAGAAATCAACCCATGAATGTTGCATGACTACAAAAAAGGGTAATAATTATGTTTGCATCAGTCTTGTTGTCACTAGTTAGTATCAAACAGACTAAACTGCATATTTTGTAGTGGAACCTAAGAAAAAGTGTACCACTGTGTTAGCACATGTTTCTATACTTGCATTTTGAATAGAAGGCTCATGAGTATTTTCTCAAAAGTCAATAGTTGGTCTATATTCCTAATTTTCTGTGTGATATTGTTCCAAACAGCTGGAGCTCATTTGAGAAGTGTAAATGGGTGTCTGCATAACTGAGTATCATGACTATTTTTAACAGTATAAGATGGGCTTCTAAACTGCAGCCTGCTCAGGAGCAGTGAACAGTAGCTATCATTTAATATTTTGTAGGTGAGTGTACTAACTCTAGCTGTAAATGGTAACCAATGGTTTGAGTTTAGTGTAGTACAGAGAAGCTAGTGCTTGTTGTATAGGTGTATGAATCTAAGTATTTTATTTTTGGCTGATCGAATAAGTGCAGTATGGTGTGCAGAGAGAAGTACACTTAAAAAGGGAGTCAGTATTCCAATCTTGGGAAGAGTACATTCACGGCAATAACTTGCCAAACCTCAGTGGTCAGCAAGTTAGTATATATGAAACTTTAAGCTGAGTTAATATCTTGTTGACCTGAGCTTCTGTGTTAATGAAATTATAGGTTTTTGTCTAAGATTAGTCCTAGGAAACCCTCTGTTGAGTGGGTGATAGTAAGAAGAGTGCCCTAAGAGTCTGTAATGCTAGAGTTAGGGATGGTACTCAGTCTTCCAGAAGTGTCAAATAACATCACTAAGTTTTTTGTGTGTCAATGGGCAACTTCATTTTACAAAACCAGTTCCATATAGCTTTAAACTCCTGAAGTTCACTGGTCAGAATGGATGACCCCTTACTGGAACTGCTTATTGCCATGTCATCCGCATACATTATATATTAATCTGAGGCAGATCCAAGCATATGTCATTAATATACAGTGACTATAACAGAGGCACCAGGATTGAACCTTGTGGGATCCATCATGTTTTGCTTCCAGCTTTAGTATTGCAAGAGCGAGTCACTTGGAAAGTTCTGTTTTCAAGATAGTTATGAAACCTTTATACTATTTACATGGAGAATTCAGTGTCTTGATAGTTTATGCTGCAAAATAACATAGTTAACATTTTTGAAAGCCCTCAAGATTTAAAAAGATGTCTCCTTTAATTTTACTTTGCAGAGTGTTTGTAATGATATATTCTGTCAGCAAATATATAGCTGTTAGAGTGCTAAAGTTAGACAAACCATTTTGCCTATCTGTGTTGACACCATATTTTAGTTTTTATGCAATATTTTGATCATACACTGTTTTTTTCAAGTATGTTTGGTATCAGACAGAGGTTGGCAATAGAGTGAAAGTAATATGCTGAGATTGAGCAAGACTTTAACTATGGGAATAACCATGGCATTTTTAAAGCTACATGAGATTTTTTGGTTTAAGTGACAGATTTTCAATGTGTGTCAGAGGCTTATTTGACAGTATGGCAGCTAATTTTAGAATTTTGGTTGCAATGTTTGAAACTTGAGTTTATATTCTTTGTCCAAGTTTTCAAGGAGTTTTTATCCCATTTTTTGTTAATGGCATTGTAATATAATTGTAGGGAAGTCAGCACTCTTCTAAAGTGTTAACAGTGTTAAAAAGAAGGCGAGTTAGAAAAAGTCAGATTGGGAGGTGATGGGACACTGTTGATATTCCAGTTTAGTAATGATATTTCTCATCTAAGTATACTATAATGGTCTGCTTTTGGGTAAACTTTGGAAGTGCTGAGTTGTATTGCCTTCCAAATTTGTTTGTTCCAAAGTTGTATCAATTTAAATATATATATTTTTGCAGAGGAACCTCTTGCGTCCTCTTCATGTTGGTGCTCAGCTCACATTACCAGTTTCTGGGTGTGCTAACTGAGGTTGCACCCCCCCCCCAAGGAAAGGAAACTACAGTTTTTCCATTTTCTCCAAATTGGTGCAGCCTTGGAGATAGCACATTTAGAAATATGGAGTACTGACCCCCCTTCCATAAAAATCAATTTAGTAAGAAGATATTTATTAATCCCTTGATGATGTAATCATTGTCTGGAACATGACTTTTTAGCAATTCATTGTGTTAGGGCTGGCTGCAGTGATTCAAAGTAGACCAGATTTTTTTTTATTAAAATGGCTGTTTTGGCAAGTTGCCATGCATTCTTGGCCAACCCTATAGGGTACACGTGGTAGAAAGATCGTGTCGGCATGGTGTAACTTCCTAAATCTGGCCGCAGCTTAATTTGATGTTGACTGAGATCCAAATGAGGTTTCTGTCACATGATTTGATGCTACTTTTTCCTTGCGCTGTGGCTCTAACATTTGATTTGCTCTACTCTACATGGGCAGGGTCGGGGACTAATCTAGCTTGTTACTCTGCACTCAGCTGGGAAGGATCTGTTGCTCCATAGAAAATATGAGCTTCTGCATTGCTTGTTAGCAGGGGATATAACCCACTTGATTAACTATGCAAGACAACAGAATCTTTCATTTACTGTAAAAGTGAGTTCCTTTCCCAATGCTTTTCTTACATTTAGTTGTTTGTGCCCCATTTGCATGTTCTATACTGATTTGCTACAACATTTCCTTTTGTTTCGGAACACCTTCCAATATGGATAGTCTACTTTTTTGTTTTATTCAGTGCCACCCTTATGAGCTGGACACTAGAAGATTGACAACATTATAAAAATATGAAAATATTTTGGAAAACTGCTGCCTTCAATTCCACCCTTCTAACATTTATTTTTGTGTATGTTGTAATTTGGAACAATCGCATGTTTCTCTAGACATATGTGCTGTCTTGTGTGGATGCTATTTTTCAATGCAGTGCAGAATGAACTTCAAAAAGTAAATCTTCAAATACTTTAAACAACACTGTTACGCATCACACAGTTTATCAGACTGTTAGTCATTCAAGGGTTCTCTCTCAAACGGATTGTAACACAAAACTATTAAATATGTCTGTTGTCTTAAAAATTAATAAACTGTTGCTCCACCCTCCCCTCAGTGCATTTAGTTAACACATATATTTCAGAGACCTTGAATGCAAGTCACATATTTGCATATAACCAAATGCTGCCAAAAGCAATGAAAAGAACAAATGTGTTTAAAATGACCATAGTTTAGGGTATCCATTTGTATTTGTATAAATTTGGACCATCTAATCATGCATGGAATCACTTCATCCAACTTCTAACTTCTAGAATGTATTCACCATTTTAAGAAGACCCGATTCAAACATCTCGTGTGTTTAAATTAAAATAATTCTAGGAAGAAATATGTGTAATTCCCTTCTGTACAAAAGAAAGTTGTATGCTCACTTCCTCATCATGGTGAGTGGGCATATTTTTCACATTTTCTTAGACTTTTTAATGAATTTCCCCCTGTCATTGAAAAGTTCTTTGACTCTCTTAACTCAGAGTTCATGTGATTAAGAACTCTAACACAGATAAGACTGATGAAACCAAACTTAGAGTAAAGAATTTTGACTTTATTTACTGTTGCCATCTTTTTACATTAAGTAGTTTCTGTAATTTTATTTAGAAATGTAATGTAATTATTCAAAAAATAAAGATTTTGTTTAAAGCATGAGAAGAACATTGCAGTCAGTTTCGGGGAGTAGTTTTCAGACACCTGTTTTTCAGCCTCTGAGTTTCCCTTTGAATGGCATCTGAAATATACAGAATAATATCATATAGTCTCCAACAGCGGTCATGGTCATAGGTGTAGATAAATTGTAAGTTGAGAACATATGATTCATAATATTGATCAAGATCAGGTCAGTTTTCTGAGGTGTTTGTAGCAGTATTTTATCATAATGATATTTGGATTTTATGGTTCTGAAATGTCTAGCAGCTATATTTTACAGTTGGTTGAATTTAGTCATTGACATGATGAACAGGTTTATATTTTTCTTGGGGTTTTTTTTCCACTATGAAGGGAGGGGATAATTATAGAAAACTCTTTCAATTACTCCATTTTCTGTGTACTTGTGTGCAGTATTTACTACAGTCGGTATTGAGTAGATTTCTTTTATTTATTTGGTAATTGCTCAGAATGTTGTATGTGTAATGACGTTGTTAGGCAAAAGTGCAGTGTAATTCTTCTGCATCTGACAACAGCTTTAAATGGGATTAAGTATGTTCTTTCCTTTTTAAAATTGTGTTGCATATTGCTAAATACTTCTTCTCCATACTGAGAGATGTGTATTGTAACAAGCCATTAATGGTGTGAAGTAATAGTTTGCAGAGCTGTCAAAAATGGTTATTTTCATTTAGCTATGCCTGTAGTTGTAATTACTTGCAAGTTGGGACATATCACATCCTGTCTAGGCTCAGTGAGTTTGGAGTTCATTTTTAAATTGTTTGGGCCAACTCCTTTCATGATTGATGGTGGGGGATGTAGGCTCAGTTCCCAATGGGAAAAGTGTGGAAGTTTCCGTTGTTATTTGGTACATTTTTAATGAAGTTACATTTCAAGATTGTGTTTTTTTGTTTGTTTTTGAAGCTTCTGCAGGATTAAAGTTGTATACTTTCTGACAGAATTTCTTTGACAATCATTTCTACAAGTGTTTTACGTAACTACTGTTGAAGGGGTTAACCAACTTGAAAAAGTGCAGATCTTTGATTAACTGGTTTGTATTTGAAATGAGAACTAAACTGAATTTTTTAATTTTTCACTTTGTAGTATATAATATTTCCAGGTGTACTTCAAGTCTAAAAGATGAACTCGAATAGCATAATTATTATTGAGTTTTTGCAACTGCAGACAGTCTGTGGCGATTGCAGTTCAGCCTTAATTCCCTAGAGCTTTTCTGTCCTGATTCTGATAACTGCTTGGTACTATAATTCAACGTGAACTTGGAAAAAACATAAATATTTACTTTGCACTACACTTCAGAAGGTGACTTCTGTATGTCACTACACTGGCTGGCTTCACATGAAGGTAATGATCAATGAATTTGTAACATAAATACATGGCTTTCTCTGTAATGCACAGTGGTGCTGGCCCTTGAATATTTAGCTGATTGCTGTATTTTTTTCTCAGGTTCTTTGGTCCCTAGAGCATGGTTATTGGATTCCTGAGGAGCCCTATGAAGCCTCAAACCATTTCCCTGCAGCTTCTGTAAGTCATGCCATTTGATTTTTCTTCCTAGTGAAAGATCTCTTAACTTGTAGTAACGGTCTCTCTAAATAATGTTTATGTGACAGCTTCTCTGATAACAGCATGATAAATTTTTGAACCCTTAGTCTGCTTCTGACTGCAGCAAAAAAATATTTAATTATTTTGTGTTTTCCTTTGAAAGAAACCTCTGCATGTGCCAGTTAAAAGCAAACAGACCCAAATATTGTAATTTGACTGTTTAGATTCTGTGCACTGTAGAAGCATGGATTGTCAAAAGTAAAATCAAAGTTCGTATAAAAATATTTTCACTTTGGAAAAACTGATGCTGCAAACAGTTTAACATTTGACTGTCTCAAGTCATCTCACTAATATTTTTAATTGTTTCCAAAATAAGTAAATGTGTGTTATGGTTTAAGTATTTAGAGATGGTGTATAGGTATTGCTTTACTGGTGCATGACCCAGTTTTCAAGCCACATTTTCTCACAAGAGACATGTACATTTCTGCTCTAGTAAAGTCTTAAGTCCCATTGAATAGTAATGATTCCTAAAACAAATGTGTGGCATTGTAGCATAAAGTGGAGAAAGTTAAGTTACAATTCAGCACAGCATAACATAATGGTAATACTTATAACTCTCGGACTTTACCACATTGTTACTGGTCTGAGTGAATATTAGGTAATTAACATTGCATTGTGAAGCTGAATGAGTAATTGTAACTTCTTAGTTGCCACTCACACTTAGACCCATAGTTGTGTCTCATCTCCTAATTATTATGCATACAATGTTCAGACCATCTTATAAAACAATAAATTGTGTTACAGTTGCAGTAAATTCCTACCAATGGCACTTAATGCATGCTAAATCCATCTTTATCTTCCAAGGGTTATCCTTGATTGCCTAAACGTTTAAGAGCATTTAATTGCATTCATAACTCCTGCAGTACATGCTGTTGTATTGGTTGATTTCAGCTGTAGTAAGGACATTCTAGCCAGTATATTACTTTAGTAATCCTTTTGTAAATTTTCTTTCTCTCTCTCTCTCTCTGTGTATATATATATATATATATATATATATATATATATATATAGATATATATATATATATATATATATTTTTTTTTTTCAAATGGCAGCCTTTGTTAAAGATGATCTTTAGTTGTTATGCAATGCGACTAATTAATGAGGTAGCCCCCATAGCGTTTCATTTAGCATTGAAATTAACTTTAACTCTGCACTAAGCACATTGTGGTCAATTTACATCAAAGTAAAATCTCTCTGCACAAATTCAACAGATATTTTATACAGTATAGATTTTCATTCTTAGTTATATGAACAGTTTGAGAACTGGTCATATCATCTGATTTCTTCTTGTGTAGCTACATAAATTATCAAGACTACGTACTGTGAACATCTGATTTTTGTTATGGGATAGTTCTCGTAACACTACAACTTTTCTTGGAGCCACAACTTGAGGAGTCTGTCTGTGCTCCATAGGCTTTCATAATTCTCACATTTTCTGTTTTCTTGCAACAGTACTGGTTGCAATGGTTCTGGTTGCTAATCTTAAACGTCAACATTTTTATCTTTTTCTTTTTTTAGGCAAACACAAGTTTTTATAAATTTATAAATATAATATCCTCTATGGCTATTATTTTCCTTAAAGAGTTGCATCCAAAATTCCACTCTCTCCTTATGTCTTGAATTTTCCCCTGCTTTCATCATCATACCTTTCCACTTTGAATTGTATCTTTCTGCTTCTGTTATGTATATGCACCTTAACTATATAGCTTAAAAATATTCCTTCAAATCAGGTAATCCTAAACCACCTTGTTCTATTGGAAGGATCAGCTTATCTAACTTGACCATTGTCCTTTTTCCCACCCAGATAAAATCCTTCAACTCATTAGTTATTACTGTCCACAGCCTCTCCTCTGGTTGATATAAAATGCTCCTGACCTGTATATAAAACTAAAGGGACTAAAAACCTTTCCACTACTTGTATCTTGCTATCCATATCTGTAAACATGAGCTTCCATTTTCTCTGTTTTAGTATTATCTGTTGTTTAGTTTCTTCCTACATATCATTAGCTGCCATAGCAACATCTTTTGTAACCCATGCTCCTAAATACTTAATTGTTATCATGTCCCTATAAATATGGGTATTGCTGAATTAATACATGCATGGATACATAGTTTATAGCTATAGCCTTTGCTTTGCCTTCATTAATTTTATATCAAAAAAATTGAAACTGTCTCAGAATGTTCCACAACACTCTCAGATATCCTTTTCTGGTTTTATTAGGGGCAAAGTAATATTGTCTGCAAATAAAGCCAGTTTTTCTTGAATATCATACCAATTATATCATTGAATTTCTGACTCCCTTATTTTCTTTGCCAGTGACTCTAAATTTAATGCAAATAACAAAGGGAAAAGAGGACACCCCTTTCTGGTTCCTCTGTTCAGGCACAGCTTATCAGAGAGGAACCCTCCCACTTTAATTTTTGCTCTTATTCCTCATATATCCTCCTAATTAACCTTATTATTATATCTGGGAATTCAAATGCTTCCATTGCCCTACTCATAAATTACCATCTTACTCTGTTGAATGTTTTTTCTGTATCAAGACCCACCAACACTGATATTTTCTTATATTCTGCTTCCCTCTTGATCATCATTGTTCTATTAATGTTGTCAAAAGTTTGCCTCCCCTGCACAAAACCACAGTGGTCCATATCTATCATTTTTGGCGGCACCTTTGCCATTCTTTTAGCTATTATAGACATAAACACTTTATAATCGTGGTTTAAAATTGAAATGGGCCTATATAAAGTTGGGTCCGATGGATCTTTACCATCGTTTGGTATTATAGCCATTACAGCTTTCTTCCAGGATGTTGGTGCTTCCCCTCCTTTTAAAATACTGTTAAGCAAAACCTTCTAGATATTTATTACTTCCTTTCCTCCTGACGTCCAGATTTCCGCAGGAATGCCATCTATTCCTGGATACTTTCCTGCCGATTGATTGTCAGTTTCTATCTCCTCTGCTCCCATCTTAACTGTTAATGGTTGAGCCTCATCTACATCTAACCTTGGTATACGTAAGTCTTCCATAAATATTTTCATTGTGCTCTTTCTTGATTTCCACATTCATTTGCTTTATATAAAGTTTCAGAATCTTTAATATCTCTACGGGACCGTTGAGAAATGAGAAATTGTTCTGTGATGTAATTTATATGGACTTCAGCCCAGAAGCCTAGCTGGCTCAACCAGCACCCTGGGCTGGTACCATCAACTGGTCCCCTACTCTCACAGCTCTTCAAGTGAAGAGCAAAAAATAAAAATAAAAATTAAACAAAAAAAACACTTCATTGTAATTAGCTGATTAATTAGTGATCAGCGTATTACAGTTAGATCCATGCCTCTCCCCAGCTCTTCCATTGAAAAATAAAAAAATTTAAAAAAAGACTGTTCCTTCTACTGACACGCCAACCAGATGCACCACATACCTCAGCTATTTAGGTCCCATTTCAGTGCCCTGTTCCAACCCTCCTTTCCCACATTTTATTAAATTAAAATCATTCTTCTTTTAAACTATGTCAAACTGCTTGCTACAAATGTAGCAAACATTTGCTATAGTTTATACCCTGCCTGCCTAGAGTGCAATTGCGGTCATGTCTTAGTTTAAAAAAAAATTCTTCTTTTAAACTGTAACAAACTGCTTGCAACAGTTTATACCCTGCCTGCATGGAGCACCACAGCAGGTTTTAGTTAAAAAAAGATTGCTACAATCTAAAAATAAGAAAACAGACAAACTGCTTACTACAATGTAGCAAGCAGTTACTACGGTTTAGACCACACACAAAGCACAGCAGCACTCAGGTTTGACCACATATGCAATACCAATCATTAAAAGCTAGTATTACATTAAAGAGATCTGGACCAACCGATCATGCCATGCCCAGCACTTTGTGCATGGGGCCTCTGCCCATCCTGCCTGATCCTAGCTAGGCTACTGCTTCAGCCATTGCTAGGGTCCTACACAAAACACTGATCAATAAATTAGAGAAAGTCGGTATTAATGTAATCTTAATAAATTATATTATTACAAATGGAGCATGTAAGCATCATATAACAATTTGAAAGGTAAAATTCTGGGCAACAGTCATGGTGTCCCACAGGGCTCTGTCCTGGGTCCATACTTATTTAGACTGTATCTTTCAGCTCTATTGTTTTCATCTGAGTTGTTCTGTAGTCTTTATGCAGATTACTTAAAAATGTGTAAACTGATCACATTTGTTACAGGTAGGGCATGTCTGCAAAATAACTAGACTAAATTGATCATTTGGGCACAAGAAAATAACATATTGATAATTAAAGAGAAGGGTGAATATTTAATACAGCAAAACGTGATAGAAACAGGGGATATATTTAAGGACTTGGGTATACATTTAGACCCATCTTTGAGTATTTCTTATCATATCAACTAATTGGTTAATAATTATAAAAATATAGCCTATATCAAAAGATTTATAAAGAAATAATTAAATCATTGTAAGTTACATTAGACTCAAACTAGATTATGGAATAATAACACTAAAACCTTATAAGAAAACATGCATGTTTAAATTGGAAAGAGTACACTGACAATATATGCGGTGGTGGTGCTGCGGTAGCATTGTCACCTCATAGTAAGACGTTGTCCCGTTCGATTCTCAGCTAGAGCGTCTTCTGTGTGGAGGCATACGTGAATGGGGGCGTGCCTTCGTTGAAGGTTGTGCATCAGTGCAGGTAACCCGGTACGTAAAAATCCACTACCAATCATTAGCGGACCGGAGTTCCGCTGTGGCGACCCCTAACCGGGAAAAGCCGAAAGACCCAAACAAACACTGCCAATATATGAAGGGCATACATGGATGAAAAAGTTTATTATGAAACATTAAACTATCTGAACTTGTACAGTTCCTCATATAGACATTTAAGAGGAAACCTTATTCAGCGATATTGAGACAACTGTCTGTGGGAAGATATGGGCAGGGCCAGATCCAGCACTAGGCAATCTAGGTAGTTGCCTACAGTCCACTGGCTGGGGGGGAGGGCTGCCACAACATTTAATTTTTAATTAAAATGTTAAAATTAAGTTACAGCATTCTTCTTTAAGAACATGCTCTGTGTCTGTGGATGCATCAATGCACATGCATTTTCAGTCCTGTTGCTTTTCTGTATGCATCAACACACTCACATCTAAAACATTCCTGTTGCTTTTCCATGCGCATATTTTAAACTTTCTTCCTGATGAGGTTCCTTCATGCAAGACATTCTTTCCTTGCTCCTGTTAGAGTTTCAGTGCATTTTCCACGAATTTTGAGTTTCAAGGGAAGAAAGTTTATTTACTTTTGCTCATGCTAAGTCTGGTTTCAATATGCAACTGCTTTCTTATGCAAATGGCCATCAGTGTTTGTGCTATAGGATTTACAGTGTCTGTAGCACAAGAAGTAGTGTACTTGCCTTTGGTGTATAAGGCTGTGGGTTCTACTCCCACACGTTGTAGCTGGATTGTTAATACTGCAGTGTAGTTTAAGGGGGATATGAAGGTGCTTCTCTCCTGAGTGTGTCCTCCTTTGGAAGAGATGCCTAGTAACTAAGAACCTGTTGTCCATTTGACAGGCATTCTCTATTGTAATACTGCCAGCTTATGACATTTTTTTTAATGCAACACAGGCAAATTATTCTTCAAGGGCAGCAGGCACTGAATTTTTAAATGAAATGATGAAATGTAAAGTTGTTTGCCATCAGCAACCTCTTCATTAGTTACAGATCTCTTTAATTTGGAATTATTCAGATGACTTTTACCTCTGCAGAGACTGTGCATATTGACTATTAGTGGATTGGAATGACAGACGTTTGAGTGGCTATTTATGGTTGAAATGTTCTGAAATGGGTAGTCTTGTCATTATTGATTCGTACGTTTTGTCTCATTGCTTACTGGAAAAAATGTTCAAAACTACAAATTTAAAACACACACTAACAAGTGGTGCCATATTATACAAGGGATATAATTTAATAAAATCAGGAAAGTGAATCAAAGAATTTATGCATGGTCTTAAAAATGCATGCAAGGGGCCTATGGTTTGAAAATAGCCGAAAGATGAACTTAATCTGCCACTGGCCAGATGTATTATTTTTGAATGTTTGTTTCAATTCCCTTTCAAGGGCAGAGAGTTTTACTGTTCATGCTAAGTCTGTTTTCATTCTATGACTTTATGGTTTTGTTTTACAAATGGCTGTCAGTGGTTGTGCTATGAAATTTGAAATAAAAGTTTTAAATTAAATCCAAATATCTGTAATCATTGTGGAAGTAAAGAAGAAAATAGTATGTACACTGAGAGGGGTGAACAGTGTTTATGGTAACTGTGGAGAAATAGCCATGTAATGGGGACACTAGAATGGCTGCAAGGATGGGGGTGTCGGGCCCAGTCCATTACCCTGCCTAGGGCCCCATTTGACCATGAATCGGCTGTGGGTTTGGGGTTATCAAGCAGTAGTAGAGAATCATCAGACAACTTGTGTATGAGATTATATAGGAATGAAAAATGTACTAATTGGCCCTCTGAGAGAGTATCTGATGCATGCAATATGCTACCACATTATATTCAAGAAGGCACTAGTGTATATATATATATATATATATATATATTTTTTTTTTTTTAAGAGCAACTTTGGCTCTATATATTACTCAAGGGGATGACTGCTTTGGTATGCTGATAGATCAGAAGGGCATTATTGCTCATGCCTAAAATATTTGTATGCATGTATATAACAGAGAATCTTAATTTACATGCTATGCAAACTATTTCAACTTCAGGCTACAATCATACCTGTGGTTTTGTAGTCTTACATTGTCTCCACATTATTAAACTGGTAGTCTTATACAGTTTGTCCTACTAGTGCTTCTTTCTTTGCTGATTTTTCTTCAGTATTTCCTTTGTTTGTCTTGATATTCAGTCATCAGTAATGTATTCAGAATAGACTTGCTTTTCGACTTGATGTTCACTACACCGGAGAGGGTAAGAGATTGTGTCCCTGCAATGGCATATTACTTTATTCCAAAAATATGAAATGGCAAGGCTCCTAGCTTTTATTTCTGCTCTTTCTCATGAAATTCTCCATTGTTTGGATTGTTCTGTCCCCTTGTCTGTTAGCAGATAGTGTAGACTGGAAATTGTATATCTGAATTACCACTCATATGCAAATCTTCTGATTTCCTTTTTTTCTTTTTTGTTTGTATTGTGGGCCATTGTCACACAACGCCGGGTGTCCCCATGTTGATACTAGACTTTAATGCAGTAATCGTGGGTATGTATTGTGTCTGTCAGTTCAGTTTATTTAAATGAACTTGGAATAATGATCTACACACATAAGATGCATGGCTTCTTTGAACAGAAGCATATCTGTGCCTACTGGACTCCACGAGCAAGGATGCCTTTCATTACCCAGAAGGTCATGGAGCATGTAATTTAACCTTTTCTTCTGGATTGTTGTTGTTATATGCAGTACTTGTTGCACAACTCTATAAAAGTTGTTCTTTTTGTGTCAACTCTCCTGGCTAATACAGTGTCTCTTACTCTTTCTTTAGATTCTGTTATTCTCTTAATTGATTCCCATATCCTGTTAAGCATCTGTCTTCTTATTTGATTCAAAACTATTATTGGGACAGCTTTGAAAACGGAGTCTTGTCACAAATTATTTCTTCCTTGAAAGTAAAATAGGACAAAATTTCCTCACTGATGTTTTGCCAAACCAGCCTCTTACAGTAATGTATTTTAGTAACTGCACTTCTAAGTCAGCATCAGTACACATATGTGACATGTTATTTTTCTTGTCACTGGTAATTATATACTACCCAAATCATTTCATGTTCATCTTTTAGCCAGTCTTCAGGCCATAGTCTGTATATCCTGACTGTATATTTCATTGTCTGGTCTGTGTTGATTTTCAGACTGTTTCTGTATATTAATCCTTTGCAATGTTGAAGATGCCTTGTACAAAGACTTTCTATGTATCTTTTGCAAAGATTTCTGGTCTGTTTCTGTATATAGACATATTTATGGAATTTCTCACATCCACACACTATTGCTGAGAGCTCCTTTTCTGTTTGACCATATCTGTTTTATGCATTCACAAGTACTCTAGACCCATAGGCAACTGGTCTTTCCTCTAGATTACAGCACTTAAACTATTTTGACAGCATCTACTTGAACAACTGGCTTATTCATTTTATAGCATTTTTTGTTTAATAGTTGTATTAGAGTCTTGCTATGATCGACTTGTGTCAGAACTCGCACTATTAGATTGTCAGTTAAGTTTGTAAGACCTTACAAGCTTTCTGCTACTTGCATATCAACCCTTTGGAATACATATTTGATTGAACTGTCATACAGATATTTAAGGAATCTGTACTTTCCTAATGATGTGTTTAGTGTACACAATTTGGAACTTTGTCTATCTGGCTTTGTGTGTCAGAAGCCACAGTTTGTATCTAGCTCTGAACTTAGCATCTGGCATTGTTAAGAACACTTCTTCATCCATAAGCAGTGGGTATTACTGTTTTTAATCATGTTATTCACAATTTGCAAATCAGTACAAATGTGATTCTTCTCTTGTGTACAACAGTAACCATGCTATTCAGCATTCTGTTGGATATAATTGTATCTTCTTAGAAACACAAGGTTTCCATTCTTTCCATTTCATCTGACAATTTTACTCCTCAGAGCTACCTGTATTTTTCTGAGAAAATGTAACACTGCAATCCTTTCATTGTTTGTGATATTATCCTGGAAAACTTCCTAAACTTGTAAATAAACCTGCATCGGTATGAAGGAGATCATTGTTATGACTGCACAGTGTATGAAATGTTTTCCGTGACAGTGTCTATATACGTGCACTCTTTGGTTTACTATTTCTATCTCCTAAAAAGCTAAGCATCCCAACATATTAGGATAATTTATTCTTTGATTGGGGTCTATATTACATTATTGAAGTTTCAAAACTTCGAATCTGATATGGTCGACACCTTATAATCGAAGTCTTGAAACATCGAAAATGTAATAAAGCACAACCTACAAAAACAAACCATTTAAACGCTCTTCCCCCCACACCCCCGCCACTTAAATATACCAACTACAAGATTGCACTACAGTGCAGAAAAGGGAAATCTTTCCTTTCCATGCTGTAATGAGATCTCTGTTAAAAGATTTGAAGTTTCAAGACTTAGATCATATGGTGTCGACCATATCAGATTCGAAGTTTTGAAACTTTGATCTTCTGATACTTCAGTTGCTGTTCAAAATAATATTGCATACTACTACTTTGAATATTCACATTTCAGTAGCTTTTCACTCATTGATTCCACCCAGTGACCAGAATATGCCATCAGTATGCGTAGAGCTCTGACTTCATTGTCTTCTAGCCCCAGTGAATTGTAAGTACTGTCAGACAAACTATTTTGCTGTGTAGCAGATTTGGTTATTAATTCCATGCATTTCTTTCTGGGTCTATATTACAATGTCGAAACGTTGTAATATCAAACACCAAATGCGTGACACGTATTCATCGAAATGCATTTAAATAATTCGATGAATACTTTACAGGGCAAAAGTGTAGTTGGCCAACTACACAGTGTTACCCTTTTCTCCACTGTAGTGCGATCTCGGAGTTGCTATATTTAGTTAGGGAGGTGTGGAGGTGAAGCCCCCCCCCCCACATAATTATGTTTGTAAGTGTGTGTGTTTGTTTTTTTGAGCAAACAAATTTTTTTCCCAGAGAAAGAATTTGCTGTTTTGACCATTCGTGCTTTAGTGCGATTGGTCGTTACGTGTCAACGAAGAGGTGTTCGCTTAAATGCCTTTTCAATGCTATAATATAGACCCTTTCTTTCCATCACTTTGACTTACATTCTTAAGTCACTGCCTCATATGCCTTTTCTGACTTCACTGTGTTAGTTTTTTGCACTTCAGTAATGTTAATAGCGAGCTAATTTTTATATTCCTATTGAACTATGTGCAAATTATTTTGAACACACTTTTTAATTTTAGCCACCTTTGAAAATGAATTTTCTAGTACAGATTCTACCATTTTTTTTAAAATGCTTTCTGTTGCATGAGGCATGAGTTTCATTTGCATAACATTGTCTCTGGACCACATGAATATTTGTTTTATTGTCACATGACATGAGTTCATATTTGTTATTGTTGTATTTTGCCTTACTGTTCAAATAGTTTTATCTTATACAACTCTATATGTTAGTTATTTCACTTGCTCTGCACACATCCAAAGTTTTTGATGAGATCCGATGTATTTCATTTAATAAATTAACCTATGGTTTATTTATTAAACCACAAATTGTTCTTGCTCTTATTAATGAATCACCTGACCCATGAAGTTCACATTCTTTTCTGTTCTTTATCTCCAGTAACATAAACATATCTAGTCTATGTACTTGTAAAGAATATTTGGTGACTAAATGGCAAATTCCTTCAAGGCTCACACAAGTCTTTTTAAGTTATTATTTAAGACATAGCCAGGATACATCAGTACAAACGTAAACAAGTCATATTAAAAATTTTTTTCATTTACATACATTATGCATCACATATGTTTTATTTCTTTATAACAACTGTCATTCTTTCCAACATTACATCATTTGCTCAATTTCTGCTCCTCCTTAACTCTATTCTGAATGTATTATTCACACGAAATCCAGTTATTTCAATGCAGTTTGCTAATTCCCGATTCCAAAGACCCTACTTCCAGTTATTTCATCTCACTTACAATATTCAGTACTTCAAATACAGTTGATTTAGATTTTGATTTCCATTTTCTAGTAATTGCTTTCTCGGCAGTCAATCGAACTCAGTAAGGCCTCATTATATCTAGGCAACTGAGATCCTGCATCCAAGCATAAACAAACCATTTCCTTAGTTACAGCTATTTGCACCCTCTATATTTTTCACAGAGTTTTCTCTAGGGAATTGGGGTGGGAGGGTGGCTTAATGGCTAAGGTGTTTGCCTTATAAACACAAGGTGCGGGGTTTGAGTCTCACAAGGGATAATTGGCTAGGCTTAAAATGGCTCGCAAGGGCAGTTAGCTTAGTACTAATCTATGAACCTATGAATTTCTAAAATCTGCCACCTCATTGCATTCCATAAGACATGTTCCTAATTACCTCATTCTTCCCCATCACACCACCAACACTGGATATCTACCTGAGGAAAAATTCTTCAAAGTCTGAATGGGTATGAAAATACCTATGCTAACATGCTAAGCAGAAATTTTAAGCCTTCTACATTTTGTTACATACGTATGCTCCCCCTCGTTGTTCCCTTGTAAATTGCTTTTCCAGTCTCCCTTCCAAATCTTTTCCATCTTCATCTGATTGATTCTTATAGTTATACTGCAATGTTTTATATGCCATACTAAGTATCTCTTTTTTAACAAGTTTCTGTTCTAGATTCCAGTAACAGCCACAACAGAGTAGGAATTTCCCTTAGGACTCCCTTATCCCTTTTTGTTTGCCTGCACTCTGATATCAGTCCCTGGTAGGGTAGGCAGTCTCTAACCTGCAGTCCAAACGTCTTCTTGACCTCATCCTATTATGTCACAGTTCCCTCTCTAGTTATTTTCTTCAAATACATTGGTTCATTTGTCAGTTTTCTCCAGGAAATTCTAGCCCCATCTTTCCTATTTTGGTACCCCTACTTGCCATCATCCCTATTGTTAAAATCTCCTTTCTCCATTCCTGTTTGGCTTAGTTCTTAGAATACCTTCTGAAACTTCATGAATAGGGTTGCTGTTATTCTCATAATGATCTGCATCCAAAATCCTGCACTGTCTCTATTTCTTGAACTCCCTCATGCTTCAACACCATCCTTTTCCATACTGAAGTATAGCCTTCTGCTTGTGTTATGTATATGAGCTATAAAGTCTCTCTTGAAATCAGGTAATCCTAAACCACCCTGCTGTATTAGTAATATTAGCTTATCCCGCCTCTCACCCTTTCCCCTCCCAGATAAATTGCTTTAACTCTTTATTAATTATTGTCCACAGCTTCCAGCTGATAAAATGTGCCTAACCTATATATAAAACTAAAGGGACTGAAAACACTTTCACTACTTCATATCTATATACAAGAGCCTCCATTTTCTCAGTTTTTGTATGATCTTTTGTTTAATCTCTTCACACATATCCCCACCTTCCATAATATAAGCCTTTTTAATCTGTAATGCTAAATGCTTCATCCTACTGTGTGCCCATAAATATCAGTAATGTTGAACACATTTACATGTGGGTACATAATTTACAGCCATAGCCTTTGTTTCATCTTCATTAATTTTATATTCTGAAAAGACTTGAAACCGTCTCAAAATGTCCCACAACACCAAAATGTCCTTTTCTAGATTATGACATCCACCACAAATAAAGCCAACTTCTTATGGCTACAATACTAATTATATCCTTAAATTTCTGAGTATCTTATTTTCTTTGTCAGCAGCTCTAAATGTAGAGCAAACAACAAAGGGAAAAAAGGACACCCCCTGCCTGGTTCCTATGTCCAGACACAACTTATCGTAGAGGAACCCTAAGGCACACACAAGTCTTGACCTCTATAATTGGTGCTATTTTTTATTCTCTTTGAAAAACAATAAAAGTTAACTGTTTAAGGCTTCTTTTCAATCATCTGAGCTAATCCATTCTCATTGGGGAACAAATTGAATCGCTAGACACTAATTTATTAATTTTTCTGGTAAATTTCATTCTAATGAAATGATCCATTGTAGTTTGAGCATAATGAATTGTAAGTTCTGATATGTAAAGAACCAGTCAGTTTTGTTTTTGTATAAACAGGGTCCATCTCAGGATAGACATCTAGTTGATGCTGAATGTGGTTTTAGAATTACAATTTAATTACCCTTACTTTTTCTTCATCCACAAAGTAGAAGGGTAAGAATTCTACGTTTACTAGACATTCACAAGCATCTCCAGTACTAGCTGCATAGGACAAAGGGTGTCAGGTAGTCTGAGCAACTGTTTGTGTGTTCAGTTGAGAGAACCAGTGTAAACCAGTATCAAAGCACACCCTCTACAACCAGCTAGCAAACTAGATTTTATTCTGTTATGAAAAGTATGAAAGGGCCTTTCTTGGATAAGTTAGAGCACACTCCACTAGAGCACCTATAAATCAGCCATTTTCTTTAGATGCATCTTTGCAAGATAAGCCTCATGGTCCTTCCACACTTTCTCAAAACACTGCAAGCTGAATCTCCATTCCAGAAACCGAGCATGATTTGCAACTGCAGTTATGCAAGGGTGTATCTAGAGGGCTGTGACAAGACACATCTCTGCTGTTTCCTCCCTGTTCCAGAAATGTCTTTGAGAATCTTCCTGTATGTCAGGAATTCTACTGCAAGAGTGATCTGCACAAAGAACATTGTATAACGGTGTGAGAAGTGACCATAGCAGTAGATCTCTGGGAGGATGACTGTTGCAGTACTAGATCCTTCTCACTTACCCCATTAGCAGGCTTTGTCCTGTTGCATTTATGAGACAGAGAAGGCTGGAGGAACTTGAGGCTGACTGCCTTCCTTCTCCCTGCATAGATCTGCCTTCACCTGTAGCACAGTGAACTGCAGACTCATGACCAGAGCTGCTTCATCTGTATACCATAACCTTTCCACCTTCACCAGCAAACAAAAAGAGTAAGCTTGCATCAGTCAGCCTTCTTTTTATCAGGCATGCAAGTATGCATCCTGATGTGGATAAGAAGTCAGCCTATGCCTTTCTGCAGAGCTGTAGAAATCTTAAAATTGTGCAGTTGTTTACCTGTGGCCAATTCCCATATTCCAGGAATTCTACTGCAACATTGATCCTACTCTAACATATACTGTAATGATGAGTTTCTTGGCTTCTTTATTTATTTAACATTTGTTGACCGGGAAAGTCCGACTAGGTTCCACAGATCCTGTTTTCAGCGGAGGCCCGGGGAGAAATGCTCCAGAAGCATGTCTTTAGAATGTGGGAGGAAACCGGAATACCCGGAGGAAACCCACGCGAACGTAGGGAGAACATGCAAACTCCACACAGAAGGCACCCCAGCCGAGAATCGAACCAGAGAACCTCTTGCTGTGAGGTGACAGCATTAACCGCTGCACCACTGCACCACCCATTTAATGACTTACTAAATGCAAACTCATTGTATCTGGTAAGTATCTCAGCAATTCATTTTTATTTCTGAAAATAAGAAAGTTGTCTGTGAGCGTAGTGGTCAGCTGCAGTCCCTCTAACCCCTTCAATGTATGCAACAGTACTTTAAAATGCATAGCATAGGGTAAAAGGAAAACAAAGCATTGTTTCAGTATGTGATGAATTCAAGTTTAATAATACACTCGATTTTTGAGTTTCTCACACAGTTGTGCAATACAAATACAGGTAGTACAGAATCCTGCTTTTAGCCCAATTTCACAGACCCTTATAATCCAACTGTGCACATAGCCTTGGTCTTAGTCTGCCATCTGTTACACACACAGCTCATTGGTTCCCCATTCACCAGCAAGACTCATTGTTTAACTCGGGGTTCATTATGGTTCCAGAAAAGGAGCCAAATAGAGACTACTACTGGGGCTTCCAGTCCTAAAACAACTTGCCTTGGGCAAAAATTTCAGGAAGCTTCCCTGAAAGTCCTTACTTCATCTGCTGGATCATTACATTTTACATATGTAGGAAGCTTATCTATTTCTCCCTACCTTTTCATGTGACATAAAGTACCTTAGGTTCTAGATGGAGTGCCACTTCCAGTTTTATTATATTTCTCTTCTCTTTAACTGTGTGCAGCATCAGGGGTCAACTCAGAATGATGTGCTCCATTTTTTGTCCAAAGAAGATTTTAATGCATCTTTTGCTAAACAGCAATGAGATAGTACCGCATTTCTCTGCTTCTTGTCATCGGCTTATTTTGACTTTAACAAAAGAATGTAGCTTTTGAAATATTACACTGAAGAGACAGAAGTCATCCTCAAGTTTTTCTAAAGAACAAAGATTTGAGGGACAGTTCTAGATTATACAGTCCTCTAGAACAAAATATTGCATTGAGTTTCCTTTAAGGTGCATATGTGTCAGCATTCTATAACTGTATCAGAAGTTTTCCTCAGGACTGAGGATTTCACATTTTGCAACCTGATTGCTCCTCTTGAAGGACTGTGCACAAGGGAAACTCAAGTCATTCTTCTAAAACCTGAAGAACCAAACCACAAACCCTGTAGCATAATACTTTCCAATTATTGCAGTGATTGTGGAAGGATCTCAGCCAAACATCCTTTATCTTGACTTGCCTTCTCAATGCAGTCCCAGCTCAGGTCCTAATAACAGACACTTTGGAGTTGGATAACACGCTTATTTAGGTTTTTAGATGCAGAACACCAGGTCTTGCAAAGAGAAGTCCATTCTCATCATCCTCATATCACTGGCTGTGAAGACAGCTGAGCTAAACATAATCCCAGGACCTTGATATGTCAGGATGAGATCTGACCAAATACTACAAGCAAAGACCTCTTCTGTATGGACAGCAACCTCTGGGAATGTGTGATGGCTTACAATTTGAACGTTAAGGTTATCTAATTTGCAGCAGTCTGGCTGATTAGTTGAGCAGAACAATTAAATTGCCTTCTAAATGGTAACCGGGGAGATCTGTCTGTGTGGAAGGTCAGACAGAATGCCATCTGTCAGATCTATCTGCATTCATTCACAAATATGTGTTGCTCTAGCTCCCCAAATACATGAGTGGAAGGTAAATACTTTTTACCAGGACCTTCTGTATGCCATTCTTCCCTGTCCACTTACAGAGAAGATGATAAAGCCAGATTTGATTAGACAAAGCTCATCATGACAGAACCAAAATAATACAGGCAAGTCTGGTTGTATCCTACTTGTACTTCTGACATCCTCTGTGATACTCTCTGCAGCATCCCTCCACTAAATACTGCTTAGCCTTTTTTCTATCTTTTGGTGTCCTATTCCTAGTAGCACAGCAATGGAGAAAGGAGATTTTACTAATACAGATATCTGCAAGAAGGGGTACAGAAAATAAATTGGAGGTGGCTGGAATTTACTGGAAAAAAAGTGAATGAACCAATCTGTTGGGACTAAGTAACTTGGGTGGGAAAGGTAATATAGTGAGATGAGACTAAGCAGAAGTTTGGACTGCAGATTAGACACTGCCTTCCTTATCAGGGATTGAAAACAGAGAACAGCATAGGGAAGTGTTCAGATTATCTGTGGTATGATTTCAGTTAGTCTCATTAGGAGTAATATATAATTATTGACCGTGAGATGTGTAAGGCCACTCTCTAATGAAATGTGATAAGTTAATTCAAACACAAAAATGGAAGTTGGCTAGGCATAAAATGGCCCACAAGGGCAGCTAGCATAGTACTTGCTTATGAACCTATGAGCAAAAAATACCTTTTAAGTTAACAAGTATCCTTGCAGCCTAGTATGTTTTCTGATAGGTATAACACAGATTAAGTGGAAATCAAGAATCCTTTGAGTCTGCCTGTCTGGGTTGATTAATCCCATGAAACTAAATGATCCTTCACAATGAGGTCTTAAAGAGAGAAGTTCCAAGACTGAAACATATGCAACAGTCAGTCTGCTTAAGTTACATATATTTTGGAATGGGTTAAGTTACATATATTTTGGAATGTGAAGGGAAACTGAAGTGCCCTGAGGAAAGAGAGACAGATGCAGGGAAAACATCAAAACTATGTGAAGACCAGAACTAAACCAATGTCCTGACGCAAAGAGGCAGCAGTAGCATTAACCACTGTGCTTCACAAACTAAACATTGACCCTAGGAGTATACAAGCTATTTAGCCCTTATGCATGCTTCAATGGGTGTCCCATTAAGCATGGGAATTAATGCATTTTTATTTAAGAAAGTCTGTCTCAGGACACAAGTGATATAATAAGGATTAAATAATTTCAAGAGGTCCTCACCAAAATCAGCTGTTTTGTTGTGCATATATGTATGTAATAATAATTTTAAAAAATCTGCTGGTATAATCAATATTAACAAAACAGGTTTGGTAGGTAAGGAAGTGCTTATTCTCCATCATCATATGCATTTCTTCATTAAAGCACTTCTGTTTTGCAGATTTATTTAATTTTCCTCTGTCACAGATGAGCAAGATGACTAGAAAGTAATTTTCAGTATTTATAATGGGAAGTACAGTGCAGATTAGCATTTGTAACATTTTTATCTTACCTTAGTTAACATTTTTATTCTATATGCTAATATTATCAAAAGTGGAACTAAACTAACTTTAACAGAAAAATCATTGGGTCATGTAGTAGGAAAAGGAAAGCAGGTCTGCTTTTACTTGGGTCATTCTAGTGTACAGTTAAGTATATAGATACAAATATCCCCTTTTTAGTTCCACTCATCTGCAAAGTAGATTAGAATGGAGACGTTTTGGTCATTGATATTCACAGTGCTTAGAAAGAAGCATACACAAAGCAGAGAGACATTTGGGCATTGTGTTTTTTTTTTTTTATCAAAATAGAAGACATTAACATATATGACGAGCAAAATTTTGTCCTGGTATGACATTTTCTGATCCTATCCATCTATAGCAACGCAGACTGTTTTGTATTTCTTTGAAGTACTTCCTGTACATCTGTTTTAAGTGAGTTTTAGAAGGCAGCTGATAGTTTCAGTTGATTCATATCTGTTTTGAATATCTGCCATACTCCCTCATAATGTATCACCCTGACTACACAGAAAAAAGCAGTTTATTAGAATGGCTTCTTAGCTGCACTGTTTACTCCCATTGATACTGTGCTTATTTATTTTTAAAAGAATGTCCCGTTGGGAGGGTGGTCTTTTCTATTTTTGTCACTGTATGAACATGCATATTGGGAAAATTTGTGCAATAGATTGATGAGAGAAACGTATGACAACTGAGGAACTCTGAGGTGATGTTCATGAAGCTCTTTATTTTGTAAATCCTGTCTGGAAGTGATTTATTACATAAATCTGAATCAAGCTGTATCCCTGACCTGCTCAAGTGTGAAATGTTTTATTCTTGCTACAGGGCATGCCATCAGACTGATGGAAAAGAGGCCAGTAGCTACGGGAAAATAAGCGTGTTTCTGTTCCTGCCATTAAACAGAATAAATGCTTTTGGCAGGAAATCCGCCTGCA